>NW_021604775.1:200605-200758 GCF_004785775.1 Grammomys surdaster | reverse complement strand
GCCTAGATTTCCCATCTCTAGCTACTATTCTTATACCTTCTAAGATCACTTGGCCAGAAATGGCACCACATAAGATGGACTTGACCCACATCAATCATGAATTAGGAAAATTTCCCTGAGACTTGTTGATAGGACACTATGGCAGAGACATTT
>NW_021604775.1:184883-200595 GCF_004785775.1 Grammomys surdaster | reverse complement strand
CTTCCTCTCCTCTCTCCAGAGTTGCTCTCTGTCTCTGCAACTCTTAGCTCTGCCTCCCTTTTCCATGTCTTAGCACAGGACTCCTGCTGAACTAATATTTTAGTGTAACTGACCAGGGAAAGTCCTGCAACAGCTCTCCATGACTACTTCAGTTGCAGCTTTCTTGTGTCAAAATCAATATCATGTGGGAGGCTTTCACACAGTACTAAGTTCTGCTGCCATAATGAGATGCAACTTTGGCCCCTCCGGATAGTGGTTCTGTGTGCTTACCCTGAGGACATACTTTCCAGAAGATTTCATCCTCAATAATTATAGCCTCTTCTTACTCACAGCTACTATTTCAGCTTGTGCCATGCAGCACTGATTGTCCAGGAAAAACAGGGATTTATTGTCTGGCTACTGATCTCGTTTCATTCACAGCTGAATTTGCAGCCTGAGTTCACCAGGTATGCCAGGTTCTTAATTCCAGATATCATGTGAATGATCTCGATAGAGACTTTGGGGTATGTCTCATCCTTATTATAGAACTTTCCAAGGCACATCCCCCTCATCTGCACTGTTCTCTGCATTATCTTCCAAGTTTCCACAACAGCCCACCAAGCTGCGATCACACAATGACTTTTCTTTTTCTTTTTTTCTAAAGTAAAGCAAATATCATTTATATTTTTATTTAATCTTCTTTTTATAGTCCAGACTTTATCCCCCTCCCAGTCTGTCCTCTGACTGTTACACCTCACAAACCTGCCCTTTCCTGTCTCCATGAGGACCTTGATATACCCCTACCCTAACCCTATCAGACCTCTCCAAACCCAGGGGTCTCCAGTCTCTTGAGGCTTAGGTGCATCTTCTCTGATTGATTCCAGGCACTGAAGTGCTCTTCTGTATATGTGTTGGGGGCCTCATATCAGCTGGTGTATGCTGCCTGGTTGGTGGCTCAGTGTCTGAGAGATCCTGGGTCCAGGTTAGTTGAGACTGGTGGTCTTATAGAGTTGCCTTTCTCCTTAGCTTCTTCCAGATTTTCCCTAAATAATCACAACAGGGGCCAGCAGCTTCTGTCATTGGTTGAGTGTAAATATCTGCATCTAACTCTTTCAGATGCTTATTGGGATTTTTGGAGAGTAGTCATGATAGGCCCCTTTTTATGAGAACACCATAGCATCAGTAATAATGTCTTGCCTTGGGGCCTTCCCTTGAGCTAGATCCCAACTTGGACCTACCTCTGTACCTCCTTTTCCTCTGGCTATTCTCCATTTTTGATTCTGTATCCCTTTCAAACTGGAACAATTCTGGGTCACATTTTCAACTGTGGAATGACAAACCCATTCCTCCTCTTACTCTAAGTCTTTCAACTGGAGGTGAGCTCTGCAAGTTCCCTCTCCCAACTGTACAACATTTCATCTAGGTCCCTCCCTTTGAGTCCTGAGATTCTTTTACCTCTTAGGTCTCTTGTACATTTTAGAGGGTCCCCCACCTCCTACATCCCAATGTAGGCTGATTCCATTCTTTCTGCTAGCCCTCCGGGCTTCAGTCCTGTCATGCCTCAAATGCTTGATCATATTCCCCACTTCCCCTCACTGTTCCCTTTCTTATCCAGGTCCACAACTCCTTCCACTTGCCTGTAATGGCTTTCTTTTCCCTCCCAAGTGAGATTGAGGCATTCTTACTTTAGTCCTTCAGCTTGTTAACATTTTTGAGTTCTGTAAACTATAATCTGGATATTCAGTAATTTTTACCTAATATCCACTTATTGTGAGCATATCATGCATGTTCTTTTGGGTCTGAGGTACCTCACTCAAGATGTTATTTTCTATTTCCTATTTTCTATTTCTATTTTAAGATTTTCTATTTCCATTCATTTGCCTGTATATCTCCTGATGTAGTAGTTCTTAATACCCAAGTAGTATTCATTCCATTGTGTAAATGAACCACATTTTCAGAATTCATTCTTCCATTATGGGACATCTGGGTTGTTGCCAGCTTCTGAGTATCACAAATAAGGCCTCTATGAACATAGTGTAACATGTGTCCCTGGGGCATGGTGGGGCATCTTTTGGATTTATTCTCAAGAGTGATATTGATGGGTCTTCAGGTAGATCTATTTCCAGTTTTCTGAGGAACATCCAGATTGATTTCCAGAGTGGTTGTACCTCTTTGCAATCCTACCAGCAATGAAGGAGTGTTCTTTTTCTCTGTATCCTCTCCAACATGTGCTGTCAACTGAGGTTTTGGTCTTAGCCACTCTGATTGGTGTGAGGTGGGATCTCAGGGTCATTTTGATTTGCATTTCTCTAATCACTAAGGACTCTGAACATTTTTAAATGCTTTAGGCCATTTGAGATACCTCTGTTGTCAATTATTTGTTTAGTTCTATACCCCATTCTTTTATTTGGTTGTTTGGTTTCTTGGAGTTTAGCTTCTTGTGTTTATGTATTTTGGATATTAACAATCTATCTGATGTAGGGTTAGTGAAGGTATTTTTCCCAATCTGTAGGTTGCCAATTTAACCTATTGGCTATTACCTTTGCCTTACAGAAGCTTTCCAGTTTTATCAGGTTCCATTTTTCAATTCTTGATTTGAGATCCTGAGCCATTGGAGTTCTGTTTAGAAAATTTCTCCCTGTGCCAATGAGTTCAAGGCTCTTTCCCACTTTATCTTCTATTATATTTAGTGTATCTGATTTTATGTTGATGTCCTTTATACACTTGGACTGGAGCTTGTGCATGGTGACAAATATGGATGAATTTACATTTTTCTACATAAAGACTGCCAGTTAGACCAGCACCATATATTGAATATGCCTTCTTTTTTCCACTGCATATTTTTGGCTTCTTTGTCAAAGATCAAATGTCTGCAAGTGCAATTTTATTTCTGGGTCTTCAATTCTATTCCATTGATTAATGTGTCTGTCTCTGTACCAATGCCATGCAGTTTTTATCACTATTGCTCTGCAGTATAGCTTCAGGTCAGGGATGGTGATTCCCCCAGATGTTCTTTTATTTATAACAGCTGATTTCACTATTCTGGGTTTTTTTCCTTCTCATATAAAACTGAGAGTTTCTATTTCCAAGTGTTTGAAAATTGTGTTGGGATTTCGATGGGGATTACATCGAATCTCAAGATTGCTTTTTATAGCATGGCAGTTTTTATTATGATAATTCTGCCATCCATGTGCATGGGTGAACTCTCCATTTTCAGATATCTTCCATGGTATCTTTCTTCAGAGACTTGAAGGTATTTTCATAAAGATTTTTCATTTGTTTAGTTAGAGTTACCCCAGGAAATTTTATGTTATTTTTGGCTATTGTGATGGAAGTCATTCTCCTAATTTCTTTCTCAGCTTATTTATTATTTATATAAAAGGATACTGATTTATTTGAGTTAATTTTATATCCAGCCACTTTGCTGAAGTTGCTTATCAACTGTAGTAGTTCTCTGATAGAATTTTTTGGTTTCTTATGTGTACGATCATGTCAAATGCAAATAGTCATATCTTTATTTTTTTCTTTGTCAATTTGTGTTCCCTTGATTGCTTTTTATTGTATTATTGTTCTACCTAGAACTTTGAGTATTATATTGAATAGATATAGGGAGAGATGGTATCCTTGTCTTGTCCCTAATTTTAGTGGGATTGCTTTAAATATCTGTCCATTTACTTTAATATTGGGTGTTAGTTTGAAGTGATTTGCTTATATTTTTTAGGTATGGGGCTTGAATTCCTGTCTTCTACAATACTTTTAACATGAAGGGGTGTTGTATTTTATCAAATGACTTTTCCGTATCAAATGAGATTATCACGTGATTTTTTCTTTGAGTTTTTTATATAGTGGATTACTTTAATAGACTTTTGTATATAGAACCACCCTTGCACCCCTGAGATGAAGCCCTACTTTAACATGGTGAATAATCATTTTGATGTGTTCTTGGATTCAGTTTGCAAGAATTTTTTAGTATTTTTGCATTGATACTCATGAGCAAAATTGGTCTGAAGTTCTCTTTTTTTGTTGTGTCCTTGTGTTATTTAGGTATCAGAGTAATTGTGGCTTCAGGGATTGAATTAGGTAGTATTCCATCTGTTTCTATTTTATGCAATAGTTTGAGGAATATTGGTATTAGGTTTTCTTTGAAGTTCTGGTCATGGGCTTTTTTTTTTTTTTTGGTTGGTAGTTTTTAATGACTTCTTCTATTTTCTTAAGGGATATGGACCTGTTTAGATAGTTTTCCTGCTCTTTATTTAATTTTGGTATGTTGTATCTGACTAGAAACTCATCCAGTTTTTTTTCCAGCCTTTTCCTCTGAGGTAATGTCTGTCTTTGTTATTGAGGTGTGTTTCTTGTAAGCAGAAAAATGCTGAAACCTGTTTGCATATCCAGCCTATTAGCTTATGCCATTTTTATACATGAGTTGAAGCCATTAATATTGAGAAATATTAAAGATAGGTGATTGATAGTTCCTGTTATGTTCGTTTTATAAGTGGCACTATGTGTATGTAGTTCTCTCCTTTTTTCTTTGCTATGAGATGATTGATATCATGTGGTTTTTTGGTGTAGGTATTCTTGTGTTGGAGTTTTTGTTGAAGAATTCTCTATAGGGCTGAATTGGTAGATAGATACTGTTTGAATTTGGTTTTGTCCTTGAATATTTTGGTTTCTCCATTTTTGTTAATTGAGATTACTACCAGTTATGATAACATGGCTGGCATTTCTGTTCTCTTAGAGTCTGCATGGGCTTTTAGTGTCTCTGTTGAGAAATCTGGTGTAATCCTCATAGGTCTGGCTGTATTAATTTACTTGCTCTTTTTCTTTACACCTTTTAAAATTCTTTCTTTGTTCTGTGAATTTAGTGTATTGATTATTAGGTGGCAAGAGGATTTTTTTCTGGTCCAATTTATTTAGTGTTCTATAGGCTTCTTGTACATTTATGGCCATCTCTTTTTTTAGGTTGGGTAAGTTTTCTTCTATAGCTTTGTTGAAGACATTTTCAGGTCCTTTACAGTGGGAATCTTCAATCTTTTCTATTGCTATTATTCATAGACTTAGTCTTTTCATTGTGTCCTGAATTTCCTGGATGTTTTGGGTTGAGAGTGTTTTATGTATTTAATTTTCTTTGACAGTTTTGTTAATCTCTTCTAAGGTATCTTCTACACCTGGATTCTCTCTTCTATCTCTTGTATTCCATTGGTGATGTTTACATCTTGGTCTGCATTATTCAATTCTGTCACCTGTTTGTGTTTTCCTGTATTTTTTTAAGGGACTTATTTGTTTTCTCTTTAAGGGCTTCCATCTGGTTACTTGTGTTTTCCTGGATGTCTTTCAGTGAGTTATTTATATTCTCCTTAAAGGGCTCTACTATCTTCATGAGGAATTGTGTTAGATCAACTTCTTGATTTTCAAGTGTGTTGGTATTATCAGGATTGCTGTGGTGGGAAAACTAGGTTCTGATGATGCCAAAATGTATTGGCTTTAGTTGATTATGGTCTTGAGCTTGCACCTGACCATTTTGGTGCAAGGTCCTGGTGTTTCCTGGTCTGCATGTCTCTTTCTGAAGCTTGTATCTTTTGTCCCTGGGTTGATTTAGGTTCATGGTAGACCTCCGGCCCTGGCTACAGCAGACCTCCTATGGGACTTTCTGTCTGTGAGGTCTTCATAAGTGCATGTACCCAGTTTTATTGTTGCCCTGGCTGCAGCAGATCCCCTGAGAGGCCTTCAGACTGTTGGGTCTTCAGAGGAGTAGTCTAGCTGCTGTCCTGTGTGTAGCTCTTCTCCAAGAAGGCTTTATGACTATGAGATCTGTTTCCATTTGCACAGCAGAACTCCGAGGAGGCTTTCAGACCACTGGGTCAGTTGCACTGCATGCTGTGGAAGCCCTGGGAGGTATTCAGACTACAGTGTCAGTTGCCTAGTTGCCCTCTGTGCAGAGCATCTCCTGGGTGCCTTCAGGCTGTGGTGTCTTCAGGGGAGCAGACTAGATGACAATCTGCCTCATCTGTGGAATGATGGGTCGTGGTTAAACTCACCATCCAGCAGCAGCTCTGGGCCCTTGGGAGGGCCCTTTTCCAGTTGCCGGTCTGTAGTTCAACTCCCCAAATAATGTTAGATGTGAATGGGAAGTCCAAGGATCTAGCAGTTCCTCAGTACCACAAGGCTAATAGATCCAATAGATATGCTGACAAGTAAATGCAAGCAGGCGAAGAAGAGCCATAATGACTTTTCTTAAAAAACAAAAATGGGTTCCAAAATTTCTAAAATTTTCTCCCACACAACATGGTCAGGTCTATCACAACAATAACCTACCTTTTTTTAACTGATTTCTGTTCTTGTTTGCATTTTATTGTGTGATATAGACAGTATCAAAAGCAATATTGAGTGAATGGAAAAGATACCTTTGATTTACAAATCATAATCACAGTTCATCAGTGAGGAAAGTTAGAGTGAGAGCTCACAACAGGAATCTGAGGAAGAAACTAATGCAAATGTCATGGAAGAACATTGCTAAGTGGCCTGCTCTTTAAGATGACACATTTTTATTCTTGTTCCTTTTATTGAAAATAGATTCTTTGCTTAAATAATATAATCTTATTATGATGTCTTATCTCTATATATCTTCCAGATACTCTATAACCCTTCTACAATTGTATCTACTACCTTTCTCTCTCACCATAGTAAATAACAGGCTTATAATGATAATAATTAAATATACTAAAATAAAACCTAATAAAACAAAAACTATCACTTTAGATTTGAACAAGGCAAAAAGAGGAAAAACAAAGTCCAAGTGAAAGTACAAGAATCAGAGATTCAGAAAAATCTGTTGAAATTCTTTTTTGAGCTATTATATATAATGGGTTTGTAGATTTTCTACCCTTCCAACCCTATTCTACCCCAATCACTTCCAACCCACCAACACTAGGTAAGAGAAAGAAATTTGAAGGGGATAGGGGGCATACACACCTTTAGACTACTTCCTGCTGGTTAGAAACATTGAGATCTAAAGGAGAAATCTATTTGTGACATCAGAATATCTCCAACTAGGAATTCAGTAAACTAGCAAACCAGTATCAGGGGCAGCATCCACTGGGGGCTCTATAGTTTATACCCACTTCAGAGTTCCCAAATTAAACTATCTACAGCTAGCAAAAGTCTCACCCCTCTTAGAGCATGAGACCATCATAATTAGTGACTGTGAACAATCTGAAGCAACCTTAAATACCACACTTTGTATTAAAACAAAAATGTATCCACATAACTGGGTTTTTAAGAAATCACTTTATCTTCTGCCTTTAGTACAAAAATTACTTTTTCTCTAACATTTATAAACTATATACAATAAGAACAATTATCAGAACAATCAGATAAGAATTATATTCACAATGACCAGCTCATTTGTATTTGATTGCCTTTGAGAAAGTACACCACTATCTAACCTATCTTCGTGAGTAGTAAGTTCTGTAACTAAATAACTTCCTTATTTTAACTTGTATTTCTTTTTAAACCCTAGAACATTTTCTTATATCATAAACAACTTAAGGTTCTATGCCTTTTATCTTTAATAAGGAAAATTGTAAAACTATAACTAACTAGTCTTAAAACCCATCAGAGACCTAAGAAGGGTGTTATCTAAGTCAACAGAAAATGCAGAACAAACTGCTTCCCAAGCTACAAAATTTACAGTGATTGCTAACTACCAGGATTGTCAACCAAGTATTTCTGTTATCACTGGGGCATCCAGTTTTAAGCCAACAGGCCTATAATATCTGACAGACTTATCAGTGAAGCAGGAATTATCAAGTACTGGTCTACCTTGTCTCTCTGCACAATTGGTCAGTTGACTTTCCAGTGTCTTACTTCACCAGTTTGGATGGCATGCTGTCAGCAGTTTAGGGAAGGGCAGTTGTTTGTCAAATAGCCACCTTTGCCTCCATGAATCAAACTCAATGTTGAGATTGTTTGGTGCAAATCACCTTTGAAATGGACTGTGGTGCTGCCAAGAGCTAACTTGTCCTTCTGTCACAAATGCCTTTTATTACTAAAACACTTTAATGTCATTTTATGTAGCTCTCTAGGGTGGTTGAAGAAGATCTATCTATAATATATCTAAATATAGAAACATTGCTTGGTTTTAGCTATTTATTATTTTCTTAACTTTAAAAATATATACATAGGAGGCTAAATAAAACTGATTTTTGCAATTAATTAAACTACTACCTAACAAGTCTACAATTAAGATTATTTCTAGGTGACTATTTTTGGCATTTCTTAATTATCATACACAATTTAAGCTAGCAACATTCAAGGACTAGAACTTTATATCAAATTTTTGAAAATGTAAGTGGCTAAATAAAGCATCTATCTATAATTAAATAAACTACTACCTAACATAATTATATGTAATATTATTTGAAAGTGACTAACTTTTATTTCTTAATTATTTTAAAAAGTGTAAACTATCAGCTTTCCTGAGGAGAAGGGTGACTCTGTAGGAGGACCAGCAGTCTCAAATATCCTGGACCCCTGAAATCTCTCCAATACTGGGCCACTCTCCAGGCAGCACACATCAGCTTATATTAAGCCCCAACACATATACAGTGTTGGATATACAGAATATCCAAGTATGGATTCAGCCAGAGAAGGTACACTTAATTCTCAAAAGACTGGAGGCCCTAGACAGTAGGGAGGTCTGTTGTTGTAGGAGGTAGGGGAGGTGGGACATCTTGGAGGAAACAGGGGTGAAGATATGGGATGTGGAACAGTCCGTGTGTGGATCATGAAAGGGACAAAATCTGGACTGTAAAAAAACTTTAAATAAAGTTTAAAATATAAATATGGCCAAACATAAAAAAATAAATGTATCAGCTTTTAATAGGACTAGAACTTTACATCAAATTGTTAATGGGTTCCAAATGTACAATACCTAAAACAAAGGTTGAAACACATACATAGTATACTGTGACAAAATAGCCTTAAATTTCCATTAATATACAATAATCCAAACCAATGTAAAATATTTGAGAGTGTGACTTTGGGGCAAGATTCTACCCAACTAAGTTTAGAACCAGGCATGGTGGTACACACTTTTAATCCCAGGAGAAAGGCATGCAGATCTCTGAGTTCAAGGTCAATCTACAGAGCAAGTTCCAGGATAGCCAAGCAAGGCAGTGAAAGATTTGGAAAGGAGAAAGCTAGTGATAATGTAATATAACAAAGGGGGTAAATTCCAGCTCCTAAGGAAACAGAACGCTGCAGTTTTGGCCATGTTTCTCTGGCTTTACAGTCAAGAGTAAGAGAGTACTGGGACAATTGGGATAATTGCTAGTTAGTTGGAGCTCAGTAATTAGTGGCAATTAAGAAGAGACCAGCATCATCGGGGTGAAATTATCTGGGAAGTGTTTCTTCAGAGATCACAAAGAATCTGTGTTCCAGAGATAGCCAAGGTTGTCTCTTGTGCTGCAACTGTACTTGGTAATGTGAAAGAATCACCTAGGTTATATTGGTTTTGAAGGTATGAGAAGGTCATGGAGAGCAGTTCAGGCTTTGCACTGTTAGAAGCCAGGGAAAGTCACTGGTGAAGGTACAGCCTCAGTGGCAGTTGATGGTTTGATCTGAAAAGGTCACGTTAAGAAGTTGAGGTTTGGCACCATTAAGAGAGCCGATGAGAGGCTATTGGTGAAGCATGCTTTCAGCAGAAGACCCCAATATATTGGAGATGCTAATCCCATAGGATGAACATCAAGAACAGAAGTAGTGGAGTGGAGTCAACCAGAGCCTAGAATGCTACAGAGGAATTACATCTAAAAGTGACACAAGCCCTTTAGAGGATCCCAGAAGGTCATCTGTGGATCCCAAACATTGGAACATGAAGATGTGAAGTTGAAGTTGACTTGGAGACTCCATGTTGTTAAAGATACCAGAACTGTAAGATACCTGCCAAGGAAAGCTACTAATAGAGTAGAGCCTGTCCAAATGAAAGAAGTTTGTTGAGGTCAACTAAAGATGAAACGAAGTTGGAGATCTGAAGTCTACTTTGACTTCAAACAATGAGATGCAGACTTTTGAATTTGCCCAGTTGTTTTCCTGTATTGTTTTTGGAATTATAGCTAAGTGATTGGATGAATCTCAGAAGAGACTTTGAGCTTTGGACTTTTAACATTGCTGAGACTGCTATAGACTATGGGGACTTTTGAAGTTGGATTGAATGTGTTTTTCATTATTTTATGTCTAGGTATGGGCCTATAGAATCATGTGTTTGAAAAAGCCTATGGTGGCCAAGGAGTGGAATGTGGTAGTTTGTATATGCTTGGCCCAGAGAGTAGCACTATGAGGAGGTGTGATCTTGTGGGAGTAGGTTTGGCCTTGTTGGAAGAAGTGTGTCACTTTGGTGTGGGCTTTAAGACCTTTATCCTAGCTGCCTTCAGAACAAGAGATGGATCTCTCAGCTTCCTCAGTCCTATGTCTGTCTGGACACTGCCACATTCCTACCTCAATGATAATATGTTGAACCACTGAACCTGTTAGCCAGCCCCAATTAAATATTTCTTTATGATAGTTGCTTTGGCCATGGTGTTTGTTTACAGAAGTAAAACTGTAAATCAGTGGTTGTGTGTTGACTAGTAGAAAGGTTTTGGGATCCTGATAGATGTAGCTACTTGGGATCCCAGAAGAATGTGCATGGAGGCTTTGAAGTAGGGCACTTAGCAATCTGTATGTTCTAGGAGGGGGATCTCAGGAAGCCGACAGGAGTAACCACCATCCAAAGAGTACACATGGAGGGACCCATGACTCTGGCTACCTATGTAGCAGAGAATGGCCTTGTCAGGCATCAGGGAGAGACGCTTGGTCCTATGAAGGTTCGATGCCCCAGCATAGAGGAACATTGGAGAGGGAGATGGGAGTGGGTGGAAGGCAGGAACTCCCTCATGGAAGCAGGTGTGGGAGGAAGGGGTATGGGGTTTTTGGCAAGGGGGTAACCAGGAAAGGGGATAGCATTTGAAATGTATATAAGGAAAATATCCAATAAACTAAAAAGAAAGCAACATGTTCTACAAGAATCTTCTTAGGGCCCTCAGAATTTTCACAGAGACTGAGAAGAGGCTGCAGCAGGTAGTCTGCTACAGCACTAGTGATGGGTTTGTGAGAATACCCTTGGAGAAAAGAAAGGATAGATGAATATGTGCGGTCACCCTACCTTTTTCCCTATCTGGTGTTGATTCCCTTAATTTAATGAAATGTTACCCTCTTTCTTAATTCAGTATATAGAATACTCGTATCTATGTCTTATCAAAAACGAACAATGTTTTACACTTAATGTATTTTTCTGAGGCTTTCTCTAGACATCCCATTTCACCTAGTGGCTACTGTTCCTTAGCAAGCAAAACCCAGGATAAGAGAAGCAAGAGAAGCAAATGAGTCAACTTTCTAGTGCTTTATAATGCTATTTGGTGATAAAACCTTAAACTTATACAATTTTGTCAGGGATGTTTTGGGGTGACCTTTACGATGTCACACTACTCTTATGGTTCCAAGGAAACAAAAGAAAAGGCATGTTGAACGTACATATGAAGGAAAACAATAACAAAAGTAACAGAAACATGTCTGTGACTGCTAAAGTAAGTTCATTGTGTATTCGGCTGCCATATTGGTACTTGTGGGGAAAATTTAAGAAGGCCGTCACAGCGGTGGGGCCCCAGAGGGTCCCACATTTGGGGGAAACTCTATAGTTCCAGCGGCCTGGGGGCCTTGGTGGCAACAGGCCCCAGTAACACGAGGAAGTCTTTGGTTCTAAAAAGGTTTATTGTCATGGCGGATGATAGATGGATCTAGGCGTACCCCCCAGAATTCAGGGCAGTCCCGAGTTATATAGGGAGGGAGAAAGGGGGAGGATTGGGGAGGATCTGGGGGAGGCATGTTTAATTTGCTCTGCCCTCTGGCCTTCATTAGTATATAAATCACTAGGGTCTGAGGCCTATAGTCTGGCCTATGTAGACCTGACTGCTTTTCAGGATTCTGGGTTCTGGGGGGCACCAAAACTCCTGCCGGTTCTCATGCAGAATCACATCTAGAATCTGCAGAGTCTAGGGGTTTTAGGCACCTGCTCCACCACGACCCAGGATACCCTTACGCAGTCCCACAGTACTTATAATCCATTTATCTCACATTCTAGTCCTTTGATGATAAGTTCCTAATTAACCTGACTCAGTGACTCTGCAACTCAGAAACAGACAGCCATAACCACCTAATTTTTCTGATATTACTATCTGCAATATTGAGCTTTGTTGCTTCCTTATGTACATTCCCTAAGATTGTTTTGAGTCACCTTAAGCATATAAATTCATAAGACAGAAAGATTTCTGCTTGTTTATCAAGGTACTAAGTCTTCCTATGGTTTCTCTCTTCTCAACAATGGAATCATTTTTTGTTTTTTATTATTGGTTATTTTATTTATTTCCATTTCAAATGTTGTCTCCATTCCCACTTTACCCTCCACAAGCCTCCATTCCTCTCTTCCTTCCACTGCATCTATGTGGCTGTGCCCCACCTGCTCACCTACTCCAGCCTCAGTGCCCTAGCATTCACCTACTCTGGGTCATCCAGAACCAAGGTACTTCCCACTCAGTGATGCCTGCTAAGGCAATCCTGTGCTATATATCCAGCTGGAGTAATGGTTTGCACCATGTGTACTCTTTGGTTGGTGATTTAGTCACTGGGAGCTTTGGGGCAGTCTGGATGTTTGATATTTTTGTTCTCCCTGTGGAGTTGCAAACCCGTTCAGCTCCTACAGTCCTTGCCCTAACATATCAATTGAGGTCTGCATGCTCAGTCTGATGGATGATGTGAGCATTTGCATCTTTATTGGTCAAGTTTGGCAAAGCATCTCAGGGGACAGATATACCAGGCTCCTGTCAGTTAGAGCTTGGCATCAGCAATAGTGTATGGGTTTGGTTCTGCAGATGGAATGGAATCCTAAGTGGGACAGTCTCTGGATGGATCTCCTTCAGTTTCTGCTCCACTCTGTGATCCTGCATTTTGTTTCCAAAGGGGAAATTCTTAATTAGTATTGTTGAGGTGAGTGGGTGGCCCCATTTCTCAACCAGTGGCAGTACCTATACTGGATATGGTCTTTAAAGGTTCTCTCCCCTTTTGTTTTACATTTTAGCTAATATCCTCATGTTGGATCCTGGGAAACTCTTAGGTCTCTGGCATCTGGATTTTCTATTGGCTACCCTAGTTTCCCCTCCCCCACTGCTACACATCTACTTTCAAATTCCTGACCCTCTGTACTTCATCTCCATCTGCTCCCATATCTGAACTGCCTCACTTTTTCCCTCACTCACCTCACTCACTTACTGTTCCCTCTCTCCCTCTACTTCCCAGAGATCATTTTCTCCCTACTTCTGAGTAGGACTATAGCATCTACACTTTGTAGTGATCTTCTTGCTACTTACGTTACATATTGCCTGTGAGTTGTATTGTGGGTATTTTGAGGTTCTTTTTGGGTAAAATTCACTGTTCTTTTGTGACTATGTTACTTCACTCAGGATAATATTTTCTAGTTCCATCCATTTGACTGTGAATGTCATAAAGTCATTATTTTAAAAACTGAGTAGTAGTCCATTATGTAAATGTGTCGCATTTTCTGTATCCATTCCTCTGCAGAGAGATATCTGGGTTGTTTCCAGCTTCTGGCTATTATAAATAAGGCTATTATTAACATAGTGGAGTGTGTGTCCTTGTTATATGTTGAAGCATCTTTTAGGTATTTACCTAAGAGAGGTATAGGTGGGTCCTCAGGTAGAACTATTTCCACTTGTCTGAGGAACCACCAAAGTGATTTCCTGAGGAACTTCCAGACTGATTTCCAGAGGGGTTCTCCTAGCTTGCAATCCCACTAGCAATGGAGAAGTGTTCTCTCTCCACATCCTTGACAGCATCTGCTGTCACCTGAGTTTTGATCTTAGACATTCTGACTGGTGTAAGGTGTAATCTTAAGGTTGTTTTGATTTACATTTACCTGATGACTAAGGATAATGATATTTAAGTGCTTCTCAATCATTTGAGATTCGTCAATTGAGAATTCTCTGTTTAGATTTGTATCCCATTCTTTAATAGGGTTATTTGGTTCTTTGGAGTCAACTTCTTGAGTTCTTTGCATATTTTGAATGTTATTACTCTATCAGATGTAGATTTCCTAAAGACAGTTTCCCAATCTGTGGGTTGCCATTTTGTCCTATTGAAAATGTCCTTCGCCTTACAGAAGACTTTCAGTTTTGTGCGGTCTCATTTGTCAATTCTTGATCTTAGGGTATAAACCATTGAAGTTCTCGTCTGGAAAATTTACCCTGTACCAATTTTTTTTTGAGCTTCTTTCCCACTTTTTCTTCTATTAGATTCATGATATCTGTTTTTATGTAAACATCCTTGATCTACTTGCCCTTGAGCTTTGTACAAGGAGATAAGAATTATTCAGTGTGCATTCTTCTACATGCCAAAGTCCACTTGAAACTGCACCGTTTGTGTACCACATAATTGTGGTAGCACAAAAGACAGGACAAGCTAATGATCAAAGTAAGTATATATACTATGTTGGGCCTGAGTACTCTGATTTTTTGATCTGGGAATGAAGTAACAAGATTTTTGGTATATCACAGGAAATAACAAGGTTTGATAAAGAGCAAATGATATTTTAAGAACATAAAAACAAAAAGTAGATGATTAGCCAGCTTAGCTAATCCAACCTTCAAAAATAAGATATAAAAAACATGATTTGCTCCTTAATAAACACAAATTTCTTTCATCCTAGCACAGGGAGAAACTTGCTTGTATAAACTTGGTCTGCTTAAACTTTGTTAATCAACAACTAAACAATTACTGCTCTAAAACCACAATGAGGTTTTAGAAAGAAATATAGATGAGAATTGTTTAGTCAGGTATAAACATCATAGAAGTACATAATCAATATTTTGTAGTAATGTTCTTTTATGTAATGATATCAATCTACTTTGAAGAATATGTTTTGTTGTGATTATCTCTTGAAATTTTGTAACTTGTGAATATGGTATAATTTTCTTCCTAATAGACATCTTGCTGTGTAATAAGAATATAATAATGACACTTGTATATTGTTGGTGACTAACAGTTATCAATTTTGATTTAAGACCTACTCAAAAGAAATGACTTTGTAGCCTACATATCGAATATAATTTTCTGACCCTGCTGCTCTATGAACCCTGTTTTCATAGAAATGTGTTTACATTCTTGTGAAGAATATGTCTCCTGGCCCAGGAATGCAAGATGTTTTGTTCTTAGTAATGAAATTTATATCAATCAAGGATGTTTTGTAGTTATTCCCATGAAATCTTCTGTATTCTGGTGATAGTGATGGTTTAAAAAAGGGATTTGCCTCCCATGCTCATTTTCCTCAAAATAATAACTCTGATACTTCTTCTTATACATGAGTAAATGCCTAGACTAATAGCTTGGCTTGTTCTGTGACTAGTTCATACATTAATAAACCAGTTATTCGAGTATAAGTCATGCCACAAGACTGGTTACCTGGTCATCAATTTCATGCAACTGTCTCTATCATAGTTCAAACAAATCTTCTTCTTGCACACCTATCACTGTTTAAGAATCTGTCTTTCTTACCCTCTCTCTGTCTCTCCCTCCTCTCTCATTCTCTCTCTCTCTCTCTCTCTCTCTCTCTCTCTCTCTCTCTCTCTCT
>NW_021604775.1:140453-184873 GCF_004785775.1 Grammomys surdaster | reverse complement strand
TCTCTCTCTCTCTCTCTCTCTCTCTCTCTCTCTCTCTCTCTCTCTCTTTCTCTCTCTCCACCTCAGGCTTTCTGGCTGTCTGTTTCCTATGTCCTATCATAGACATTTATATTGATGGTGAATGCTTTTACACAGTACACAAAAGATTATTTCTAGAATTATTAGTTTTGGTTTGTACAAAGCTCTTTTTCTCCCACTAATTAACTATAAATAATAATGACAAATATAAAAACTATCAGGTAAGGTTTACTTTCACAATATCTAATCCATATGCATTTGGAAACTGTTGTGGGCCATCGGCCACAGTCGACCGGGTTCACCTGAAAGAGAGGCTGGGATGGGACAGGAGGGAGGGAAGAGATGAAGCCAGGACAAAGGTTTCTGATCGAGGCTCAATGCTTTAATGTTCAGCTTTCAATTTAAAGGAGAATAGCCCACCCCCACCCTCAGAGTTCCCTCTTGCTTCAGCTGGCTGGGGGTAAGCAGAAACCATCCTGCTGGAGGTGAGCGGAATCCATAGGTAATCACGGGCCAGAGATGTCTCAAAGCAAGCTCAGCAGGCAGTCTATTCTTCTCAGCTGTGTACCAGGCTACAGGCAGCCAGAAAGGCGCCAAGGCCAAAGCAAGCACTGCCTCCGCCAAGGGTAGGAAATGCCTTCAGGCCATACCTCCAGAGTCCTATGGTTTGGTCTATTGTGGTAAACAAGGTCTCATCTCTTAGGCCTGCTCAAGGCTCGGGGAAGGGCACAGGAAACCTTGAAGAAAATATTCTATTATCTACCCTAACTTGGTGAGTTAATAATTCTGTACCTATATCATTTTTTATCCTAACTCACATTACCAACTTAAAAACATCTTCTTAGACCTGAAAACATTTTCTTAAGCCCTAAACAACTTGAGCTAAATGTTACACTATAAGTATATAATCTTCAAGATCATCAGAGACTTCAGAAGGAAAGAAATATTACATGAGTATGTAGGTAGTGCAGAGCACTAAGGTTCTTTAACTATAGGAATGACAGAAAAAAATTGGCTGTATGGACAGTCCACCAAAATTTCTCTATATCTTTGAAGCATCCATCTTTAGCATTCTGGTCCAGTATGTGTGACAGAACTTTTGTGAGGCAGGGAATATGTAGGTCTGCTTACCCTGTCTTGGAAAAGCTCAGTGGTTGAATTGCCTGTGTGCTGTTAATCCAGTTTAGAGAGTATTCTGTCAGTAGTTGAAGCAAGGGAATTCCTTGCCCAGTGGCTATCTTGCCACTTATGAAGTAAACTCCATAAGGAGGTTGATTAATGTTCATCAATTCTTTTGAAGTTGAGTGGGGGGTGCTACCAGAATCACACACACCTGTCTCATTGCAAAAAAGAGCCTTAAATTAGTAAAATATTTTTAAATGTCATATTCAAAAGATCTCTGACTATACATAAACACATACACATACACATACATATACATGAATTATTTGTTTCTGGCTATATATTACTGGTTCAAACTAGGAGGCATACTTTTGTGTATAATTAAACAAGTATGTAACGTGACTACAAATTTGATTGTCTGACTGCTAATTTGCAGTTTTAATTATCCTAAAGAGTTTATCACAGCAGTTTTCAGAAGTACTAGGTTGTAACGTTGCAGTTTTAACAATTCCGCAAGCTTTATCAATATTTCTTTATCAATATTTCTTGTGATTAGGGCATAGGTGTTCATAATTGAGATATAATTCTGGTAGATTTTTTCTTTGATGATTATAAAGTGTCTTTTCCTCTATCTCTTCACGAATTTTAGTTCAAAGTCTATTTTATTAGATATTAGAATAACTACTACAACTTGATTCTTGGTACATCTACCCAATAGAATACTACTCAGTTATTAAAAACAGAACCATCATGATTATTGCAAGCAAATGGATGGATCTTGAAAATATCTTCCTGAGTGAAGTAATCTAGTCCCACAATGACATGCATGGTACATACACACTTATAAGTGGATAGTAGCCATAATATACATGATATCCATGTTACACTCTATAGACTCAAGGAATCTAAACACAAAGGAAGGCACAAGTGCGGATGCTTGAATCTCACTTAGAAAGTGGGATAAAATAGTCACAGGAAGCACTGGAGTTTAGGGACTGTGTGGGACAGGGGAGAGGAAGGGGGAATAGAAGAGGGGTTCAGGATCAGGTGTAGGGAGGCACAACAGAGATGGACACAGAATGAATGTAAATCTGAAACTGATGACAATGTGACATAGGACGGATCTCTAGTAAAAGACAGAGACCAAGGATAAGGGAGGTGGCCAATATTCAATGACAGTGTCCTTAGCTGTGACTCAAAGAATTGAGGATATGGAACCTGAAGAGGTCACATGCTATATCCAGGAAGGAACTCCAATGGAGTAATGGGCACGTTAACTCACTCATGAAACTTTTGACCTAAAATTTATTCTGTCTACAATAAATTCTGGGTGGGGAGATAGAGCAGAGACTGAGGGAATGGTCAACCAATTACCAGTACAACATGAGACTCATCCTATTGGCAAGCACCAATCTCTGTTATGCTTGCAGACAGGAGTCTAGCATGGCTCCACTCAGCATCTGACCCAGACAGATGCAGACAATCCCACTCAAACAATGACGGAGCTTTAGGACTCTTATGAAAGAACAGGAGTCAGGGTTGTGGCCACTAAGGTGATAGGGACCCCACAAGAACACCAAAAGTATCAGCTAAACTGGAATCTTGGAACTATCTGAGACTAAACCACCAACCAAAGAGCATACAAAGAATGGACATTGACTTTCCTGCACATACATATATAGCAGATGTTCAGCTTGGTCTTCATGTGAGTCCCTAACAACTGGAGCTAGACCTATTCATGAAGCTGTTAACTGTCTGTGGGTTGTGTACTTTAGCTGGACTGCCTTGTCTGGTCTCAGTGGAAGATGTACCAAACTTCACAGAGACTTGATGTATGAAGGTAGATGGATACCCAGTGGACCCTACCTGTGCAAAGAATGGAAGAATGGATGAAACAAAGGATTGTCGGGGGGGGGGGGGAGTGACTAGGAGAGGCCATTGAGTGGTATATAAAGTGAATAAGTAAAAAAAATAAAATTAAATAAAAGAATTGCATAGGTACAACATCTTAGCCTGCTATAGCAAAATATAATATTTCATTTGTGTCAGTATACAAAGATCAATACCAATATAAGATTCTCGGCTACTAGTAACTCTATAATTGTGTAGTTTCAATAATCCACACTTTATTCCTATGTATACCCTGTTTGTCTGCATCCCTTGTCCTCTCTTTTTTCCTCTATCACCAGGTAGGAGAGCAAGGATAAAAAAGAAAAGAAAAAGAAAGAGAAAAATCCCATAAAGAATGAAGACCAAGTGGGGGTGATTCAGTCCTTCTTAGAAGGAGCAACAAAATACTCAAGGGAGCAAATATGGAGACAAAGCGAGGGACAAAAACTGAAGGAGGGGCCGTCTGAAGACCTTTCCACCTGAGTATCCATCCCATGTGCAGTCACCAAAGGTAGATGCTGATGTGGAAGTCAGGAAGTGCATGCTGATAAGAGCCTGATATGGATGTCTCCTCAGAGGTCTTCAAGAGTCTGACATATTCAGAGGCAGATGCTCACAACTAGCCATTGAAGTGATCATGGGGTTCTCAATGGAGGAGTTAGAGTGAAGACTGAAGGAGCTGAAAGGATTTGTGGCCCCATGAGGAGAGCAACAATACCAACCAACCACAGCTCCCAGGGTCTAAACCACCAGCCTGGGAGCACTTATGGAGGGATCCAGGGCCTTAGCTGAATATATAAGAGTGGAGGGCCCTGCTGGGCACAGATGGAAGATGAGATCCTTGACCTCATGAAGGCTGGACGCCCCAGGGGGTGGGAGTTTTGAGGGTGGGGAGGTGGGAGTGGGGGGGTAGATAGAGGTTACATCCACAAAGAAGAAGGAGGAGGTGTGAGGGGATTGGGGGTTCCTGGGTGGGTGGGGGATGGGGTAAGGGGACAACATATGAAATGTAAATAAAACATCCAATAAAAAAAAAAAAAAAAGAGAGAAAAATCCCTAAATGTAAACCACGCACCTTATCTTCTTTCCTTCCTGATCCAAGACCATTATGACTTGTAAGCACCATATGTTCAATGAAGACAAACACCCATTGTCCATTTAATGACCAAAACTCATCCAGTCTACTTTTTGTGAAAAGGATGTCATTGTCGTAAAATGGCTTCCTGATGATTTGGTGCATCATTTTTTTGCCTCTTCCAAAAAAAAAAAATAAAATAAAATCGTGATATTGTTCAGTCTTAAGGAAGTGAGCTGTAGCATTTGCTGTCCAGTCTCTGTGTGCTAAGAAAGTTCAGCGCTTAACTGATGTTCTGAATAGAACAGTTTTGATGCTGGATTATCTAGTTAGCTGTTTTCAAATTGTCCCAAATACAGATTATTAAGGAAGCAGCATTGAGGTAGACTGAGATAGAATCCCTTGAGCTTCTGGTCTTATCTACTTTAGTGTTTCCAAATGTTAAACTCTCACAGGCAATATACATTTCTGCAATAACATATGTATGTGATATGCTTTTCTCCCTTCTATTATGAAATTAGAAAATCCTAAAGATAAAGTGGATGCAGCAGTTTTTTCCATAATCTAATGTATTTCAGTAGTTGTTATCTGTCTCATTGATGCTTAAAAAATTAAAGACAACAAAATATCATTTATACTATCTTTGTGAGAGTACACATCCCCCCTTTTTTATCCTGTAAGCATTTTCTTTAATGTGCTTTTAGATCTTGTAGGATTGCTTGACTTGTAGGACTGTAAGCTCTATGTGTAACAGGTTTTATGTCACAATGTCTAAAAATAAATCATTATATTTGAATGGATATATGTGTTGGAGCATCATCATCTTCAATCTGCAAAGGCATTTTCAAGTAGCTATTATCTCTAATAAATATGCAATCTCAGAATCATCCATTTTAGAACTTAAGTCAGTAGTACACAACAATTCTGAACATGTATCAACTGTATTATCATATAATATAAGATAATAAAATATCAACATGTATTAACACATGTACATATTTCAAATTTTCAAACTTTACTAAATGAAAAATTACAAAACCTATATTGTGTGACATTGCTCTAAGGTGAGTTCCTTAAGCAGAATGTGGATTCTTAACTCAGAATACTGTATCTCTATGTGTTGCCATTCTAATTCCTGGAACTATAGTTTCTGTTGATATTGTACATTCTAGATTAGATAGATCTTTCTGAAAAATCTTTATTGTGATTTGAAGAATCTTTACCTTCTGTTCTATGGCTTCCAGTCTAGCAGTCCATCTACCAGCCTTTCTTTTCTCTAAGCCTTTCTTTCTCTAAGTCTGTTTTTATATGATCTCTCTGGAAAATAATATATGAAATTATAATAATTATTGAAAGATAATTATTTGCATGCAGATATTCAAACTGTATGAAGTCTAGATGCATTGTGTCACTGTTTTTTCCAAAACACCCATGATTCTTTTTTCATTTGATATTTTATTTATTTACATTTCAGATGCCATCCTCTTTCCCCACTTCCACTCCCTAGAAACCTCTCATCCCATTACCCCTCTTCCTTTTTGCTTTTATATCATTTTAACTACTTCCAACTATTAAGATCAATTCTAGGTTAAGGAACTAGCACTAGATTAGAAGCAAATAGTCAAGGAACATGCAAGACAATAAACAAAAATAGTCAAAGAACAAGCAAGGCAATAAACAAAGTTCTATGAACGCTACTGAAATCACTGTTTCTAAGAGCTCATCAGGATGACCAAAATATCTGAGCCTACTTACCTGTCCTAGTCCAAAGTCATTTTCATGTCTGAAGCCTATTTCCTTGTTCTAGCCTAAGATCTAGATTCCTACCTGAAATTATTTCTTTGTTCTAGCCTAAGAGTTAAATTCCTGCCTGAAATTATTTATTTGTTCTAACTTAATGTCAGATTCCCGCCTGAAGCCTACTTCCTTGTCCTTGGCCAATGTCATATTCCTGCCAAACTGCTCATTTCCTTATCCTTCGCCAATGTCAGATTCTTGCCAAGCAACCACTCTCCCCTTTTGTATTTCATAAACAAGACTGAGCCTGCGTTAGATCATTCTGCCAAGAATGCTTTCTTTACCTGTCATGGAATATGCATTATCAAAAAGCAATGTACTGTTCTTGTAGGTTGGTAAGGCTCTGTGGGGATGGAGCTTGCATGTGGGCATGTGTCCTGTTCGGCTTTGTTGTAGTTCCTGTTTGTCTGACGCCCCAAGTGGCTGGAGCTGCAGATCTGGGGAGCAGAAGCACAGGAATTTGACTGAGTTTCTTCTACCCAGAGCCGGGTAGACGCTGGGCTATGAGAAGTCATGGGACTCTGCCCATGTGTGGAGAAGTCTCAGCCTGAAGTTCCACAGGGGCAGAGCTCCTGTGAGTCTCTGGGCCAAAGCTGCTAGATGGGGAGACTGGTGGTCTTAGTCCTTGGGCTCCCAGATGCCACTGGGAGGTGAGGAAGAACTGAGATGGAGTGGGCATACAGCCTGGACAGGCCCACAGCTGAGAGGGATGAGTGAGAGAAGCTCCAGCAGCGCTCCACTGGTAGAAGACTCTTGGTTATAGCACTCACTTGGCTTGGTCGGTTAGCTTGTTTGAGTTGGTGGCCTCCATGGTGAGAACCTAGAGAAGTCTTCTAGTGGGAGATTAAGCAGTGGCTTGGTAGTCAAAGGCCTTCTCCATTGTCTTCCATGGCCAGGCCCCAAAGACATGAGGAATTCCATGCTTTTCAAAGGTTTATTGTCATGGTGGAAAGTGGATCTAGGTGTACCCCCATACGTCCAGTGTGGGCCATTGGTTAAATACCTTTTGTAAGCGAAGGGATCGAGAAAGAAATGCTTAATTGGCTATGTTCGCTGGTCTTTAGGTATCTCATTAATATGGAGATTGCTTGAGATTCTGTGGCCTGTAGTCATGCCCTCTATCTGTGCTAGGTGACACAAAACTTTCTTTGGGAGAGGCTATAGGGGCATTGCCCTACATGACTGAAAGGCATGTATCTATGTAGGTCTTTGGCCTCCTGTCAGGAGTCTGGAGTCTGGATGCAAGGCCGAACACCTAGCATCCCATTAGGGTCCAGGGTTCCAAACCTGTGCTCAACTAGAAACCAAGATTTCCTTTCATGGTCCCACAAGACTCTGTGCAGAATCTTACCTGTCCTTGGCTTACCAGCCTGTTAATTTAATAATTCTGTCGGGGGGGGGGGGTCCAATTTCAGTTACAAGCTATGTGCTTTGGCTCCCGACATGTTGATGTTGTTAAAGACAAGTTTTAACACAATGGGCAGAAATAAAAGTCTTCCCAACACACAAAAAAGGTAGAATGATCAAGCTATATTGTTGGTTCTAAATTGCAAATTTCCTTTCTCTTTTATTTTTTCAAACTTAATACCCTACCACATCAGAGTATTAGGAATTTTCAGTCTCACTGAAGCTCTGGGAAAAGGTTCCTTTTGCCTGTCTGTGCATCTGAGGTCTTCTCAGACTAGTGTGTTTCTACAGTAGCTACCTATGCCCCCTTAGCTCTATCTAATAGGCTGCACCTGACAGTTTGGCCTGGAGACACTATTTGCCTTCTGACTTCCTCTGACTCGGCATGAACACTTCTCCCTCTTGGACTCTAATTAGGCTGTGTGTATCCTATAGGGTGGCTAGCTCTGTCTTGAAGGGACTTACCCTCCCATATGGCTAGCATATTGTGTCTGGATATGGGGAGTGCTTTCTTGCAGGGCCATGCCATGAAGATTCAGTTCCGCATTCTACTCACTGTTCACAGGCTTCTCCTCTCTCCAATAGTCTGCTTTTTATTCAGCATTGGATTAAAAAAAAAAAGCCAAATTTAGCATTGCCTCTCTGATTTCCTACTGCTTCACGCTCTTTTGCTAGGAAACCACCTTTCCAGCCAGAAGTTTTCTAAGCTTGGAATCTATGTTAGATAGTGGATCCTATCTATAACCATGGGTGAATGCTTTTACACAGTGCACAAGAGATTATCTCTATAGATGATAATTACTCTGTATGTCTATCATTGCTTCTCTTTCTTACATGCTTTAACCCTGAGCTAGCTTGCAATAATATTTCAGTAAATGATTTTTTAAAAAAAAATGTTAGCATTTAATTAGCAACCTACTGGTGAGTTCAAGCAACAAATACACTGGCACCTCCAGCTCCCTTAGTCTTCTCTTCAGCTCTTCTACTGATGAATTTGGCCACTTCAATGAACAGTTGCTTATGGAGCTTTCCCTTCCCCTGAATTTTATAGTAGCTGGATCACACAATACTAAAGATGGGAATAGTTTCTATCGTGTGTGTGTGTGTGTGTGTGTGTGTGTGTGTGTGTGTCCTTGACCTGTGTCTGCTTGCTGGATGGCATGGCATAGTGACTGCAGAAAGGAAAGAGGAAATTAAATGGATTTTGAACAACATTGATTTGATTCAAATCTTGAATTTCACTTCAATTCCTTGGCAGTGGTCACTTGTGTGTCAGGATTCAAATTCATACCCTACTCAGTAAACCCAGTTATTAATCTGTGGATGGTGAAGTTATGGATCCTTGAGGAGAACCTACTACTCACATGTTTGTGTGTCAGTATGGTCTCTAGCTGCATTCTAAACACCTGCTCCTAGACACACAGATAAATGTACCTCTCATCCAAGAAGCTAGCCATTGCAAAAGGTGAAAATTATTATAGAAATACACAACTGGTTAATTTCCTCTTTCATTTCTGCAGTTACTATGCTATCCAGACTGTGGAAGACTCAGAAACTCTAGTGCCACCTGAGACACAGCCATGGCCTCATGGGTAACCACCCAAGAGTCCACAGAAATTCTGGAGGCATGAATCACAACAGGATCAATTTCTACAAATATCATGTAAGTTATGTGGAAAGTTGGTATGAGATATTACCATTTAAAAAGGAACCAGAGCATCGGCCCAATGGTCAACATGGATAAATTATGGACAATACCCTATAAGAACCATTGCTAAAATTTGTATTTTAATGGTAAAAATGTTATGAGGGAAATTTATTCCATTAGCTTTTATATCTTTTTTTCCTCCATATTTGAATATATTTTGTTTTGATCAAATCCATCATTTCTTACTCCCCTCTCCAAGTCTCCTTGTGTTCCTGGCCTCAACTGCCTCTTTGCTTCAGGTTTATTTTTTTTCTTTTTTATTTTTGTATACCTTCACTTTGAATTTGATTTAATTCTTGTTGCATGGTATTGCCAACAGGAAAGGACAATCTAACATTTAGTCCTAAATAAATTCTTTTTTTCTCCCTATTTTATTATCTTAGAAGGATCTCATTGATGCTACAGGCAGAAACATAGGTACACTTGAAAGACATAACTCTTTCTTCATCTATATCTCTGTAAAGATGAGTGATTCTTAGTTGTTTTTACTTCAGATAAATCTGTTCTGCTTTGGCACAGGGTGATTCTCTACATGGACAATAATGTCCAGAATTCTCTCCACATACGAAAACCACCTTTAACTCCTGCAGGATTTGTGTTAAATCCTGTTAAGCTGTTGAGAGAGAGAGATAGAGAGAAAGAGCAAGAGAGAGATCAGATATATATACGTGAAAAAAGCTTAGCTTAGATATCTATGTCTATGTGTGTGTTCTGTGTATGTATGTATTATCTGTGTTACATATATGAAATATGTATTTGTTTTAAAATACCTTAAAGATGCTTAAAGTTATATATTCTTCCTCACATCCTCTATGTTTTCCCCACAATTCTATTACCCACTCCTTTCTGCTCACACCATGCCACTTCCTTTCCTTTTCATTTCACCTTTGTTCCACCATCCACTTGCTTTAAGCAGTTTTTTCCTCACCCAGTCACAGTGCATGCTTTCTCTATGCCTGGCTTCTATCAGCAATCCAGGTTATACACACAAATGAACAGATTGAATGGATGTGTCACTGCTGTCACTGTTTTGCTTTAGTACTGCTAGTGTAATTGCCCTACTTTGTAAGCCAGTTATCACCCATCTTTGCTTTGTCCTGTATTATCATTATACATACTCTTCTTTTCAGATCTATGCAATATTTTGAGTGTTCTCTGCTGTGCTTTGGAAATAGTTTTTAAACATAGTCAATATTCTTATTTTAAATGACTGTCTTGGATTTAAATGACTCTAAAAGTTTCATCTTCTGAAGAAATAATTTCCTCCATTTGGTGCTATTGCAAGAGAACTAAAAATCAGAGGTGGGAAAGGAGCAAGTTGGAGGGTTACTTGGAAAAAGCAGTTGTGTGGAGGGTTGCTTTGAGGATTCTACTTTGTTCTTGGCCATATCAAGTTTCTTTTCTCGTCTTTTATTGAACTTCTCATTTTTCTTCTTCAGTTCCTTTTAATCCTGTATTAGTGTTCTCTTTTTCTTTGTTTCTCTCTGTGTCTATCTCCATCTCTTTGTCTATTCTCTCTCTCTCTCTCTCTCTCTCTCTCTTTCTCTCTCTCCTCCCTTTCCCTCTTCCCGTCCCTCTCCCCCTCCTCTTCATCTCTATCTCTGCCTCTATCTACCTCCCTCCCTATTTTCCTTGCAAGTGTGAAATGAGAATCTTTCTTCTACCATAATGGTGTTTCACACTAGGGCTGAAATTCCTCTAAATAATCATGAACTGAAACCAATAATGTGGAATTGGAAAAAGAATAAAGTTTTGCTCCTTTAATTTTTCTCAGATATTTCATCACAGCAGTGGAAAGAAGGCTAATATACATGCCAAACAAAAACTTGGTAGCTATACAATATTACAAAAATAATCAAGAAAGATCGCTTTTGATGTACTATGTTACTTCAAATCAATTATGTGATTGATCATGGGTGTTTGGTAAATAGTAATTTATTGTAGTAATTTCAATGTGATTCATGCTTTATATTTTATGTTTATTTATTTAAAAGTTAGCTAATATCAATAATCCTAAGTAATCATCTTGGGAAATTTTTCACCATGTCTTGAAAAAACGTTTTTTCAATAGCTCTTTGATCAGTTGCCAATTCCACGTGTTCCTTAAAACTTTGTGACTTTGATGATGAGATCTTCCTTCTTTGCTTGTCTTGAGTTTTCCCACCTAGAACATGTACAACAAAAGCCATAAAATGGAAAGAATATCTGATACAATATAGAGAGTTCTTCATAGAATCCTACAATTTCATGTATCACCTTTGTAACAATGACTACTTCAAGAGTATTTGAGAACATCTTGTAAAATAAATTCCCTGGTAAGTTTTGTGAATCAGGTTTGGTGCTTTCTTTGTTGGTTAATATGGTATTAGCCAATGAGCTTTGAAAGAAAGCATGTGAAGTACACAAAAATATTAAAATGGACTCCATTCATTTTTTTGTTCTGTTCTCTTTAATGACCTGTCCATTGACTTTACCATGAACACTTATATTTCTAGAGAAAACATCGGGCAGTGGTGGCACACACCTTTAATCGCAGCACTTGGGAGGCAGAGGCAGGTGTATTTCTGAGTTCGAAGCCAGCCTGGTCTACAGAGTGAGTTTGAGGACAGCCAGGTCTACCCTGTCTCAAAAAAATTTTTCTAGAGAAATCAAGATGATCATAATGTCACATAAAATAAAAGAGTGCTTCCCATCAATGCACAATCATCTATATCAGGTTCTTTAATCTTGTATGTTATCCCCCTGAATGATTCAGTCACCATTATTAAAACATGTAGAGACTGTCAGTTTCAGAGAGTTTATCAGCATTAAATATCCTGAAAAGTAACTGGGTATGAAGGAAGAAATGACATTTATATTTGTGCAATCTTGTCTGCTTGTGGTATAATATATATATGTGTGTGTGTGTGTGTGTGTGTGTGTGTGTGTGCCCATATATAGATATTTAGATACATAAATCCATACCAATATATTAATAAATATATTGAAAGACAGAGAGACAGAGGGACAGAGAGATGTCAGAGAAGAAAGAATACCAATAAGTGTGTCCTAGACAGGTTTTGCATAGGTAGACTTTTTGACAAAGAGAGTTTTCAGGGATATCTGAATCTACACTGTCTATATCCACATAATAAGTAGATTAACAAAATGTCCCCATTCAAAAATAGTGACCACAATTAAACTCAAATAAGAGCATCCCTATGAGTTACCTTACCCATTCAAAATAGTGACCATTATTAAATAAATCCAATTTATTTGGTCCTTCATTGCTACTTTGCTTCCCTACACAAAGTCCATTCACAAACAACTCCCCTAAAGAACTGTAAGAAGTTTTACTCACTCATATCTCACATCATGGATGGATTCAGGAAGAGGCTGATTCTTGGTTTCAGGAAGGAGAAACACAATAAACGCAGAGAGGATAGAGCAGCTTCCATAGATGATCCAGGGCAAGGAGGCAGAGTATGCTACTAGCATCATAAATAGTGGAGCCAGGAATAATCCAGTATTACTAATTACCCCAATGGTTCCTATAGCTGTTGACCTTGGAGAAAGAATACAATGCACAAAAAGAAATCTGGTAAAGATATACACTTGACACTTATGACTTAGGATTATACATTAAGTATGCGAGTCAGAAACCAGTACAATGAAACTTTAGGATCTTGGCAACTTGTCGTTATTTCTCAAATTTGTTTTATTTGTAATATTTCTTGGTCAGATCCATAATATGAAGAAACTTCTTTATCCAACACAATGAAAAAGAATAGTAATACTGTATGTTTCATCTCATGTGTGGATTATAGGTATAGTCTCTAAAACTTGGATTGATATGTTAAAGGAAAAAATGGGTTTTAAGAGCTTCAACAGTTTCAGTGTAAATGTGACATGAAAAGTAAAATGGTTTACTGAGTAATAGAAGATGAACAGCAGAAGTGTGGCCCAAGGACTGGCAGAGTTAGATCAAAAGAAAAAGCATCCCAGTGATAATATTACAATGGAACCAATTACATTGTATGCAAATTCAAAGATCTATATTCATATCTCGCTAACCTCAAAAAATTAGGGTATGAGAACATTCAGTTGGAAAGTATAATAAATAAATTCAAAATATAAGATGATCAGGAAGAATAATAAAATAAATATGATTTAAAAATATAATCCACCTGTTTGAAATGACTTTAGACAAATGTACCAAAAATAAAGAAAGTCAGAGCATGATATCTGCTATGGAACACAGCTTTTCAGTGGCTCCAAATATTTACATGAAATTCTAAATGGCAGCCCAAACACAAATGATATTTAAGTATGTTAAATCTACAAATATTATCAGTATGGCTAATTGGTTAGAAAACTACCCACTCTTTATTTTTTTCCTTAAGTTATATAGAATGAACTGAAACGTCTCTTCTATTACAGGCTTGTAACTTGTACCTTAATGAGGTGGGAAGTAGCTCATTTGCATGTAGACGATTACTCGCAACACATAGATAAGAAACTGCTCCTCCCAATGTGGCCATACTAATACGCACAGTCTGCATTTCTGTAGAGGAAGGTCAAGGACAGTGGTTAGTTTAGCTTACCTGTTGCAGTTGTTAGTGCACAATTCCCAAACATAAATTGAATAGTGACTAAGTGAAAATGAGGGAAAAATGATACTAGTGCTTATGCTCATGGGCTATATCCATCATCACAGAACTAAAAAAAATAATAATAGTGCATTACAACACTACATTTTGGCAAAGCTTTTTGACTTCAAGGGCTCCCCAACCCACTACATATATTCATGTAATTAGTGAAATTGATCATGAGAATTGTAATGTTCAAAACATTTGTTCTTCTGTGCAAATCTTCTATATTTCAACAGGAATAAAAATTATTTTCTTGATAAACAATTCAAACTGGTATAACTTTATAATGATATATACAGTTGGTCAGATATTTTAGTGGACTCTGGAGGCAGACTCATAAGACTTAAACCATACTTGATAAGAAAAAAAATGTAATGACCAAAAATGAATAATTTCTAGTGAAAATAATTACCTTTAACTGTAATAAACATTCATTACTGAATTTTGACTCCTTTTCTATTCAGTATCTAATGGAGCACATGCCCTAAATAACCAGCACGATCACCAGAAATTGTTTGATTAATGCTTGTATATATTGTAGGTAGGGAATAATAAATCTGAGGAAATGGAAAAACACAAAGTTTTTGCTTATCCTGTACTTTTTTCTCACCTTCAGGTACAAATATGGCAGTGAGAATACAGATTCCCCTCAAGGACAGAATAACCTGTTGGCCTATTCTACGACCCATGTTATTAAGTACAAAATGTCCAATAACACTGGCTGGTATGGCCACTGCACCAAAGAGAAACTGCAATAGGACAATATTAGGACTCAGGTGTTGGAGATGAAATCCCAGGCCGGATCCTGATAATGTTGCTAGAAATCTGCAGTGAAAAAAAGGAAGAAAATTATATCACAAAGTGTAGAATTAATGTTGAACAGCTATTAATATTATTAGACAAGATATCATTTTAGTGGTTTCACTATGAAAGCATCTAGTCATTTTGGAATTATTTACTTTTAAGGGATAATTTTATACCTACTATAAAGTGATTGTGTGAAGAGAGAACACATACCACTCTTGAAGTTTGGTTTGAGTTAATGGGTATGGAGTGTATATGGTCGGTCCTATCAGCACTTAGGATTTTTTTCCATAAGTTGACCTGTGGGACAGTTACATCTTTATGGCTATAGAGGTTCATGACTCAAGTTTATTTACTTAGTATATTAGAGTTTTCATCATTTTGAAATGGAATTGGACAAATGAACAGTAATACATTTCAAGTTTACACCATGATAAGCATTCTCTGCATTAGTCTCTGGTTGACAGCCTGGCAGAGAGTTCAGATGTACATATTAATCATCATACAACAAGTTCTGTATTGCTAAACTCAAAACCCTTCACTACTTGTAGCTACAGACATTGTTATATTATGCCTCAAATCTGTCAGTAAGAAAATGTAACTCTGTACTATTTCTATAGGCACACTGAAAGCCTACCTCACAAAGGACAGGAGACATATCCGCTTACGTAGGATGGGTGTGTAGAACAAGTCTTTTGGAGAAGGTTTTGTCTTTGCTGCCTCAAGTTCCTTCTTCATACTTGTTCTCACAACCTTTGAAAAGAAACTCAACATTATGTTTAGTTGTCACAAAATGATGAGAACTCTGGGGCATTCTGGACACATGTAGAAGACCAAATCAATAATCATTTTTTAACCAAAAATTTGAATAGTAAAGACACATTTAGAATCAAAAATTAGAATGAAATGAAATCCCAAGACACAAAGGATGCTCAAGGATTTCCACAGTAATGGCATATTAAACAAAGGATTAGGTGACTGTAGTACATTGAAAGAGTTCTCAGAGCTGGAGGTAAGGATTAGGAAGAAAAACAACTGAGGAGTTATTTAACTCAGGATCTGAATTTTCACATAGACCATTGAGGTTAAATGCTAATGTAAATGAGCTTTGCCTTTGACTGGTTCATAATGACTGAAAATGCCTCTGAAAAAATAATTCTTGGCAGACATTCTTTATTTTAATTTATAACTCATGCTTCTTAAACAAAACATGACACAGTGTCTTCATGATGCCTATAATTTAGTTGAGAATGAAATTAAGATTTACATCTCCTAGGTTCACTTCAGAATGCTGGTTATCGCCCTCTGAAATATTACCAGGAGGTAGGTTCTTCATGTCAAATAGGTCAGTTGTGGTCTGAAACTCAATGAAAGTCAAGTCTTCCATGCTGTGAGAATCCGATGACACAAACACCAAACTCCCCAAGTGCTGGCATATTCTGTCTACTATGATTGAATGAACCTTGAATTTGTGACCCAAACTGACAGTTTTACCTTTTACCAGTAATTTTTGTTGTGGTATTGTGAAAGCAATGAAAAAGAATAGTAAGTACCAGATACATGAAGTTTTTGTACTGACAAAGTGGGATTTTAAGTCAATCTCATTAAAGTGTCAGTATTTAATTCTGTGTGGTATAGTAATATAATATAGTGATATAGTCTTTGTATTACAGAGAATAGAGAACTTTTGGACTGGACAGCCACAGAGAAAGTAGAGATGGAAGGGGAGAACAAACAACCAGACAGGTTAACAGAAAAAAATGAGATGCAGAATAGATATCTTTTGGGAAAATCCCTGTAATGTTATCTATTACTGATGTCTCTTAACCTGGTTCCTAAATCTCCTGATGAATTTGTTTCTTCCATTTGTAATGAATGTTATATTGAATGGGAAAAATCTAAAGGTAGAAAGCAACTATGTGTATTAATCCTGGACAGTGTTAGGTATATGTTCCTCATAATATACGCTCTTCTACCTTTTCCCTGACATGATAAGTTTGATTCCATTGGTCTTGTCCAGTAAATTTATGGCCATTGTGCTTCAAAGACACACCAGAACAGAGTCCAACACATTCATAGATACTATTTCTTCTAATGGTTCCCAAGAAGTCAGAGCCATATGAATCATTCTAATTCCTCTGAGTTTTGATACTGCCTTCTATTTTGTATACTTTAATTTGACAATCTGGATGATTCCTGCTGAAAAACTGTGGCCATGGGTAGTGAACACACCTGCCCTTCTGACATCTTGTTTTTCTGCATTAAGCTCCCATGTGCTCATCAACAGTGGCAACAGGGTCTTCCTTTTCTATGATTCCTAAAGACAAAGAATTTAAAAGTTTGCCTATATAATGACCTGTGCTGATTGTATGTTGATGTCATTTATGAGTTGAATATTACTGTTATGACAGTATGATATAATGTATTGAATATGTTACATTATTGTTTTAGCATTTGTAATTCAACATCATGCTGTCCTAGAAACAAAAACAGTTATCTGTATAGCATTCCATATCTTGTACATAAAGTAAAAAATTGTACACAAGTAATCAATGTGATTATTATACTGTTTAGGGATTTTTTTCCTTTGGAGATAATTCTGGTCACTTTAATGTTGCATTGTAGAAACTTTCTGAATATGTAGCCTATGTGTACCTTTCATTTTAAACCTTCAGCAAATTCTTAGAATATTTTCCTTAAAAAATTTCAGTCTCTTTAAACTATCCAATCTCTCTAAAGATGCAAAATTATCTTTAAAAGTTTTTTCTTTCAGCTATCAGTTCCCATAAGAATTAAAATACTTTATAACACTGACAGGGAAGAAAGAAGCACAGTCTGAATGAAGCAAACCCAAATCCAACAACAGCTTAATGTCCAACTATCTTTGATTCACTCATGATCATCTGGGCTCCTTTAGGAAACTTGAGTCACCTTTCCTGATCTGCCCTATAAAGCACACACAGAGTTTGTCTTCTAGACTTGAGCTGGGTCCACTATAGGGCTGCTGCTGTTTTATTAGTCATCCCATGGTACTGACATCCAGAATCCTGGGGTCTTCTCTATCAGTTGGGCCACACATTTAGCAATAGCCTCTGACAGTGCTAAGCCTTAAGTTGTCTACATGACTGCCTCAGTCCTGGGCCTTTAATTGTCACTGAGGTTGTACCTTCACCAATAGCCTCCCTTACCCTTACATGGTACCAATCTTCAGCCACTTTCCATGACTTCCTTCATGTCTTCAAAACCAGAACTACCTGGGTGATTCATACACTACAATCTCAGTGGTCAGAATCAGGTACAATCTTTGTCATTTCTGGACCACAGCTTCTGTGTGCTGAGCATCAGAAAACAAATACCAGATTTTTTCACTTTCATGATGCTGGTCTCTTCTTAATCAGTGCTAAATTTTTCAGCACCAGATTACTAGAACCACAGATCATTCACAAAAAAAGACTGGGAAAGACTTAACTTCTTTCTGAAATCTCACAAGTTAGACTTGATTCTTAGGTACTTCTCTCAACATTTTTTTCTTCTATACTTTTATAATACAGTCCACTGTCAAAACTGAATGGATTTTCTAGACAAAATTTCAAAAGTCCTTCAATAATTTTCCCCCAGACAGGCTCAGGTTTATCACGCACATCAGTTTGTCTTAATTAGAGCTTCTATTGTTGCAACAAAACACTGAGAAAAAATCAAATTGAGGAGGAAATTACTTATCAAGCATAAACTCCCACATTGCTGTTCATCACCCAGAGCAACCAGGTCAGGAAACCAAACAGAGCAGGAACCTGGAGGCAGACACTGATGCAGAGTCCATGGAGGAGTGCTCCATACTGGCTTGCTTCCCATGGCTTGTTCATCTTGCTTTTTTATATAAATCAGGACCATCAGTACAGGAACAGAAATACCCACTATGGTTTGAACCCTTGTCCAATCAATAACTAATTTAAAAAATGCTTACAGCTAGATCTGATGGAAGCATTTTTTTCTAGTAAGCTTCCCTCCTTTCAGATACTTCTTGTTTGTGTGTCATGGTGCCATAAGACTATCCAGCACAAGTTTCACATTTTTAGTTTTAGTGTATAATAGAACCTAAGTTTTCATGGCTTAGGGAGCCTATCTCTCAAGCTATATTGTCTAGACATCAAATAACTTTTATTTTGAGAGATCTATACTTCATGAATGCAATGTTTTGCAATAGATACCCCAAGTTTTATGCATCTACAATATCCTTGCATTTCCTTTTGACAGGAGGAATTCTGGATTAATATTTCTGAGGTTAGTAGTTGGCCCCATCCCTCCATTAAGTGCCATGCCTGTTCACTTTATATAGTCTCTACAGGTTCTATCTGCCCTTTGTTGGGTATTTCAGTTAATGTCCTCCCTGTTGGGACCTGGAAACCACTTGCATCTCTGGCTTCTGGGACTTTTGGGTGACAACCCCCAATTCTTCCTCCCGAACTGCTGCATACCTACTTTCAAAAATCCTGACCCTCAGTATTTCTCTGCCATCTCCTCCCATATCTAAAAAGGCTGGCCCCTTCTTAATGCTCCTTCCTTTCTCCCGCCCAAGTCCCTCTCTCACTCTGATTCCTGGAGATTATTTTCTTTCCCATTCTGAGAATGACTGTAGCATCCACACTTTGCTGTGATCTTCTTTCCTCTTGGGTTTCACATAATCTGTTTTTTGTATCATGGGAATTCTGAGCTTCTTTTTGGCTAACATGCACTTATCAGTATATGCCATCTGTCTTCCCAGGAAATATGCAGCAGCCAGGCAACAGTCCTACCAGAAGACCTGCAGCAACCCAGAGACACAGGAGGGAGGCTCCAGAGAGAGGTACCCATGCCAGATAACACCAGATATAAGAAGATGGTAAGAGGAAAGCATAAGATCATAAACAACAGAAGCCAATATAATTTGGCAACTCAGTTCACCTACCACTGCATGCCCTGGAAACGTCAACACATCTAAAAATGAAGAAGCTGACCTAAAATCCTATCTCATGAAGATAATAGAGTTCTTCAAGGAGGATATAAATAGCTCAATGAATGAAATACAATAAAACACAGGAAAAAAGGTAGACGCCCTTACAGAAGAAACAAGTGTATCCCTTAAAGAAGTACAGTAAAACACTCAAACAGGTGACGGAGCTAAACAAAGCAGTACAAGACCTAAAAGTCAAAGTAGAAACAGTAAAGAAAACACATATGGAGGCAACTCTTAAAACAGAAAACCTAGGAAAGAGGTCAAAAACTGACACAAAAGATGTATCACTGACAGAATACAAGAGATGCAAGATAGAATCTCAGGTGTAGGAGATATGTTGGAAGATATTGACACAACAGTCAAAGAAAATGTAAAACATAAAAAAAAACTCCTAACTCAAACATTCAGGAAATCCAGGGCACAATGTAAACATCAAAAGTAAGAATAATAGTAATAGAACAGAGTAAATATTTCCAGTTCAAAGATCCTGAAAACGTCTTCAACAAAATCATTAGAAAACTTTCCCAACCTACATAAACAGATGGCCATGAATGTACAAATAAGTTGTGGAAAAGAAATCCTGTTATCACATAATAACTAAAACATTAAATACACAGAACAAAGGAAGAGTATTAAAAGCTATAAGGGAAAAAAAGCCAAGAAACATATAAATGTAGACCTATCAGAATTAAACCAGATTCTCAAAGAGACACAAAAAGATAGAAAAGCCTGGACAGATATCATGCAAACCCTAAGAGAACACACATTCTATCAAAGGCTATTACACCCAGCAAACCACTCAATCAACACAGATGGAAAAATCAAATATTCCAGGACAAAACAAAATTTAAACAGTATCTGTCTGCCAATCAGCCCTACAGTGTATTCTTCAAGGAAAACTCCAACACAAGAGGGTACCTTCACCAAAGAAAACACAAGATATTAATCATCTCACAACAAAGCGAAAAGGAAAATCACGTGCATATAATGCCACCTACAAGAACAAACAAAACAAGAACTAACAAAAATCTTTAATATCTCTTAATATAAACAGACTCAATTCTCCAATAAAAGACATAAGCCAACAGACTGGATACTCAAATGGGATTGAGCATTTTGCTGCATATAAGAAACCCACATCAAAAACAAAGATAGACACTACCTAAGAATAAAAGGCTACAAAAATGGCTGCCAAGCAAATGGTCCCAAGAAACAAGCTGGAGTTGTCATCCTAATAGCCAATAAAACAGATCTTCAACCAAAAGTTATCAAAATAGATAAGGATGGATACTTCATATTCATCAAAGGAAAGGATAATCATAGGATAATCTCAGTTCTGAACGTCTATGCCCCAAATGCATGAGCATCCACGTTCATAAAAGAAACTTACTAAAATTCAAAATACAAATTGAACCCTATACAATAATTCTGAGAGGCATAAATACCCCACTCTAACTAATAGACAAATCATGGAAACAGAAACTAAACAGAGACAATGTGAAACTGAAAGAAGTTAAGATAAGAATTAAGTGGATTAAACAAATCCATACTGAAAATTTTACCCTAAAACAAAAGAATATACCAGTTTTTTAAAAATACATCATGGTACCTCTACAAAGTAGACCTTATAATCAGTCACAAAACAAGCCTCAACAGATAAAAGAAGCTTGAATTAATGCTATGTAGCCTATTAGGTCACCATGGTCTAAGGCTAGACTTCAATAACAACAAAAACAACAGAATATCTACAGGCCCATGAAAACTGAATAACTCTCTAATCAATGGTAACTTTATCAGGGAAGAAATAAAGAAATTAAAGACTTCCTAGAATTCCATGAAAGAGATGACAAAGCATACCCTAACTCATGGGACACAATAAAAGCAGTGTTAAGAGGAAAACAAATAACAGCACTAAGGGACCTGGTGAATAAATTGGAGAGATCCTACACTAGCAATATAACAGAGATCTCTAGAACAAAAAGAAGCAAACACCCAAGAAAAGCAGACAGCAGGAAATGCTCAAACTCAGTGTCAAAATCATCCAAATATAAACAAAGAGAAGGATACAGAGAATCAACAAAACAAAAAGCTCTTTCTTTGAGAAAATCAACAAGATAGAAAAACGCCTAGCAAAACTACCTGAAGGACACAGAGGCAGTATCAAAATTAACAAAATCAGAAGTGAAAAGGTAGACATAACAATAGGAACTGAGGAAATTCAAAATAGCATATTCTACTACACATACCTAGCCTCAGAAAAACTGAAAAATCTAGATGAAATCGATGATTTTCTAGACAGATACCATATGCCATAGTTAATCTAAGAGCAGTTAAGCTTTCTAAACTAGTTTTTATCCCCTAAGGAAACAGATAAAGTCATTAAAATCCTCCCAACCAATAAAAAGCCAAGGCCAGTTGGTTTTAGTACATAATTCCACCAAATCTTCAAAGGAACATGATATCAATATTTCTCAAACTATTCCATAAAATATAAACAGAAAGAAAACTACCTAACTCATTCTATGAAGCCACAATTAGTCTGATACCTAAACCACACAAGACACAACCCCCCCCCAAAAAAATGAGTATCAGACCAATTTCTCTTATAAATATAGAAGGAAAAATATTCAATAAAATTCTCACAAACCAAGTAGAAGAACACATCAAAATTGTCATTCACCACAATAAAGTAGGCTTCATCCCAGGAATGTAAGATTGCTTCAATATACAAAAATCCATTAACATACTACACTATATAAACAAACTCACAGAAACAAAAACACAGGATCATCCCATTAGATGCTGAAAAAATCTTTTGACAAAAAAAAAAAACTTTAATTTTAAAAGTATTAGAGAGATCAGAAAAGCAATGTACCCTTCTGCCCAGTCTTTTCTGCTGGGGCAGACTGCTAGCTACTCTGTTTATCTGAAGACACCATAGCCTGAGCCATTCCAGAAGATCCACTGAACTAAGAGCAGGTGGTAAGAACTTCCCCCACCTAAAGTGCCATGACTGCTGCTGGGAGCCCAGTGTACTCAGCACCATTACCAAATATCAAAGTTACATCAAGTTCAGGAAAACTATCTAAGTAGGACCATATCACATAAGGGAATAAAAGAAGTCATTAAAAACCTCCCAACGAAAAAAGACCCAAGACCAGATGGACTTAATGCTGAATTATACCAGACCTTCTAAAAAACCTGACTCCAAATATTCTTCAGACTATTCCATAAAATAGAAACAGAAGGAACACTACCTAATTCATTCTATGAAACCACAATTATTCTGATACCAGAACCACACAAGAACCCACCCATAAAAGAGAACTCAGACCAATCACACTTATGAATATTAACGCAGTAACACTCAATACAATTCTTGTAAACTGAATCCAAGAACACATCAAAACCATCATTCAACATGATCAAGTAGGCTTCATACCAGGGATACAAATTTACTTCAATATATAAAAATCCATGACCTTAATCCACTGTAAAATAAACTCAAAGAAAAAAAATCACAGGATCATCTACTTATCTGCAGAAAAAGCATTTGACAAAATACAACACCTCTTCATGTAAAAGTATTGGAGGGTTGAGGATTCAAGGCCCATACCTAGAAATAATAAAGGCAATATACAGCAAACCAACAGCCAATATAAAATTAAGTGGACACATATTTGAAGCACTTTTACAAAAATTGGAGGAAAACAAGGATGCCCACTCTCCGTATACAGCCACAGGCTCAACTTTGAATCCATCTCAAAGGGAGGCTCCAAGGCCTTAAACTATTAATGATTCTGTAGTGTGCATACAATTAGGAGACAGGTGACTAGATGGGTGCCCTCTGATACAGCCAAGAAGCAGCTGAAAGAGTTAGATGTATATACGTACATCCAACTGAAGGACAGAAGCTGGGGACCCCTGTGTTTGAATTAGGGGAAAACTGAAAGAAGCTATGGAGGAGAATAATATCATAGAAAAACCAGCAGTCTCAACTAACCTGGACCCCTCAGATCTCTCAGACACTGAGCCACCAATAGGGATATATACATGAGCAGATGTTAAGTCCCTGACACATATACTGCAAATGACTGCCTAGTATTGCCTCAATGAGAGAAGATGCACCTAACCCTTGAGAGACTTGAGGCCCCAGGGAGGGGGAGGTCTGGTGAGGTGGGTGTGTGGAGGTGGGTACATCCTCTTGGAGCCAGGGAAAGAGGAATGGAAAGAGAAACTGTTGGAGAATTAACCTGAGGAGAACAATCACTGGATTGTAAAGAAAGATTAAAGAATAATAATTTTTTTAAAAAGTAAAAACTTAAGGCAAAGAGGAGGGGTGATTGCTTTGGGAAAATTATTTGAAATGTAAATAAATAATATAATTAATAAAATATTTTTTCTCATAAAAAAGAATATTATAATTAACAAAGGAAGGAAAATATCAGTGCATATATTGTCATTAGAAAAAATCTCCCCCCTTCCGCCCCTGCCTGGTCCTCTAGGCTGGAGCAGACACAGAGTCGGTCTGCTCCTGTCCTGTTGAGAAACTGAATCCCGAGTCATCCAGGAGCCACTGCACTCAGAGAAGCTGGTAAGAACTCCATCTCACTCCCTAAAACCCAGAGATACATCGGGGAGCCAGGGACATCCAGGGCACAGCAGCTACCCAAACCCCGCCCCTCCGGAATTCCACTTCCCTTCCGCCCCTGCCTGGTCCTCTGGGCTGGAGCAGACACAGAGTCGGTCTGCTCCTGTCCTGTTGAGAAACTGAATCCTGAGTCATCCAGGAGCCACTGCACTCAGAGCAGCTGGTAAGAAATCCATCTCACTCCCTAAGCCCCAGAGATACATCTGGGAGCCAGGGACATTCAGGGCACAGCAGCTACCCAAACCCCGCCCCTCTGGAATTCCACTTACCTTCCGCCCTTGCCTGGTACTTTGGGCTGGAGGAGACACAGAGTTGGTCTACTTCTGTCCTGTGGAGAAACTGAATCCTGAGTCATCAAGGACCCACTGCACTCAGAGCAGAAGGATTTCCAGATCCAAGAGGTGGCCTGAGTCCCAGGAGTTCTTCCACCCAGGAGATTAGGAGCATAAGACCACAGAGACCTCTGGACTCTGAGGAGCTCTGCAATAAGCAAGATAACTGGAAATACAGACTCCAGTTTTACACAGTGAGGGCAGGTACCACTAGAGTTAACCAGATGGTGAAAGGCAAGCGCAAGAACATAAGCAACGGAAACGAAAGTTTCTTGGCATCATCAGTGCCCAGTTCTCCCAATATAGCAAGCCCTGAACACCCCATCACACCTGAAAAGCAGGATTCAGAATTAAAATCACTTCTCATGATGATGATAGAGGATTATAAGAAGGAATTAAGTAACTCCCTTAAAGAAATACAGGAGAGTACAAGTAAACAGATAGAAGCCCTTAAAGAGGAATCACAGAAATCCCTTAAAGAAATGGAAGAAAACACAAAGAAGGAATTAAACAAAAACATTCAGGATCTGAAACTAGAAATAGAAACAATAAAGAAAGTTCAAAGGGAGACAACCATGGAAATAGAAAACCTAAGAAAGAGATCAGGAGTCACAGACGCAAGCATCACCAACCGAATACAAGAGATAGAAGAGAGAATCTCAAATGCAGAAGATACGGTGGAAAATATTGACACAGTTGTCAAAGAAAATGCAAAATGCAAAAAAACTCCTAACTCAAAACATCCAGGAAATCCAGGACACAATGAGAAGACCAAACCTAAGGATAATAGGTATAGATGAGAATGAAGATTCCCAACTTAAAGGGCCAGTAAATATCTTCAACAAAATCATTGAGGAAAACTTCCCTAACCTAAAGAACAAGATGCCCATAAACATATAAGAAGCCTACACAACACCAAATAGACTAGACCAGAAAAGAAATACCTCCCGTCACATAATAATCAAAATATCAGATGCACAAAACAAAGAAAAAATACTAAAAGCAGAAAGGGAAAAAGGTCAAGTAACATATAAAGGCAGACCTATAAGAATTACACCAGACTTCTCACCAGAGACTATAAAAGCCAGAAGAGCCTGGACTGACATCATACAGACCCTAAGAGAACACAATTGCCAGCCCAGATTACTATACCCAGCAAAACTCTCAATCACTATAGATGGTGAAACCAAGATATTCCATGACAAAACCAAATTTGCACAATATCTTCCCGCAAACCCAGCACTTCAAAGGATAATTGATGGAAAATGCCAACACAAGGAGGGAAACTACAACCTAGAAAAAGCAAGGAAGTAATCTTCCAACAACCCCAAAAGAAGATACAAACATAACTTTACCTCTAATAACAAAAATAACAGGAAGCAACTATCATTTTTCCTTAATATCTCTTAACATCAATGGTTTCAATTCCCCAATAAAAAGATGCAGACTATCAGACTGGATACACAAACAAGACCCAGAATTTTCCTGCATACAAGAAACGCACCTCAGTGACAAAGACAGACACTACCTCAGAATAAAAGGGTGGAAAACAATTTTTCAAGCCAATGGTCCCAAGAAACAAGCTGGAGTAGCCATTCTAATATCAAATAAAATTGACTTTCATCCAAAATTAATCAAAAAAGATAAGGAAGGACACTTCATACTCATCAAAGGAAAAATCTACCAAGGTGAACTCTCAATTCTGAACATCTATGCTCCAAATGCAAGGGCACCTACATACATAAAAGAAACTTTACTAAAGCTCAAAACACACATTACACCTCACACAATAATAGTGGGGGATTTCAACACCCCACTGTCAGCAATGGACAGATCATGGAAACAGAAACTAAACAGAGACACTTTGAAATTAACAGAAGTTGTGAACCAAATGGACTTAACAGACATCTATAGAACATTTCATCCTAAAACAAAAGAATATACCTTTTTCTCAGCACCTCATGGTACCTTCTCCAAAATAGACCATATAATTGGTCACAAAACAAGCCTCTACAGATACAAAAAGATTGAAATAATCCCTTGCATCTTATCAGATCACCACGGAATAAGACTGGTCTTTAATAATGACAAAACCAATGGAAAACCCACGTGCACATGGAAACTGAACAACTCTCTACTCAATGATGACTTGGTCAAGGAAGAAATAAAGAAAGAAATAACAGACTTTTTAGAATTCAATGAAAATGAGGACACATCATACCAAAACTTGTGGGACTCCATGAAGGCAGTGCTAAGAGGAAAGCTCATAGCTCTAAGTGCCTACAAAAAGAAACTGGAAAGAGCACACACTAACAAGTTGACCGCACAACTAAAAGCTCTAGAACAAAAAGAAGCAAATACACCCAGGAGGAGTAGAAGGCAGGAAATAATCAAACTCAGGGCTGAAATCAACCAAATAGAAACAGAAAGAACAATACAAAATATCAATAAAACCAGGAGTTGGTTCTTTGAGAAAATCAACAAGATAGGTAAACCGTTAGCCAGATTAACCAGAGGGCACAGAGACAGTATCCAAATTAATAAAATCAGAACTGAAAAGGGAGACATAACAACAGAAACTGAAGAAATTCAAAAAATCATCAGATCCTACTACAAAGGCCTATACTCAACAAAACTGGAAAACCTGGATGAAATGGACAATTTCCTAGACAGATACCAGGTACCGAAGTTAAACCAGGAGCAGATAAACCATCTAAATAGTCCCATAACCCCTCAGGAAATAGCAGCAGTCATCAAAAGCCTCCCCACTAAAAAAAGCCCAGGACCAGATGGTTTTAGTGCTGAATTCTATCAGACCTTCAAGGAAGACCTAATACCAATTCTCTTCAAACTATTCCACAAAATAGAGACAGAAGGAACACTACCCAATTCGTTCTATGAAGCTACAATTACACTCATACCCAAACCCCACAAGGACCCGACAAAGAAAGAGAACTTCAGACCAATCTCCCTTATGAACATCGATGCAAAAATACTCAATAAAATTCTAGCAAACCGAATCCAAGACCACATCAAAACAATCATCCATCATGATCAAGTAGGTTTTATCCCAGGAATGCAGGGATGGTTCAATATTCGGAAATCCATCAATGTAATCCACTATATAAACAAACTCAAAGAAAAAAACCACATGATCATCTCACTAGATGCTGAGAAAGCATTTGACAAAATTCAACATCCCTTCATGATAAAAGTCTTGGAAAGATCAGGAATTCAAGGCCCCTACCTAAACATAGTAAAAGCAATTTACAGCAAACCAGTAGCCAACATCAAGCTAAATGGAGAGAAACTTGAAGCAATCCCACTAAGATCAGGGACTAGACAAGGTTGCCCACTCTCCCCCTACCTATTCAATATAGTACTGGAAGTCTTAGCCAGAGCAATTAGACAGCAAAAAGAAGTCAAAGGGATACAAATAGGAAAGGAAGAAGTCAAAATATCGCTATTTGCAGATGATATGATAGTATACTTAAGTGACCCCCAAACTTCCACCAGAGAACTCCTAAACCTGATAAACAACTTCAGCAAAGTGGCTGGTTATAAAATCAACTCAAACAAATCAGTAGCCTTCCTCTACATGAAAGATAAACAGACTGAAAAAGAAATTAGGGAAATGACACCCTTCACAATAGTTGCAAATAATATAAAATACCTTGGTGTGAATCTAACCAAGCAAGTGAAAGACCTGTATGACAAGAACTTCAAGTCTCTGAAGAAAGAAATTGAAGAAGATCTCAGAAGATGGAAAGATCTCCCATGCTCATGGATTGGCAGGATTAATATAATAAAAATGGCCATCTTGCCAAAAGCAATCTACAGATTCAATGCAATCCCCATTAAAATCCCAACTCAATTCTTCACAGAGTTAGAAAAGGAAATTCTCAAATTCATATGGAATAACAAAAAACCCAGGATAGCGAAAACTATTCTCAACAATAAAAGAACTTCTGGAGGAATCACCATCCCTGACCTCAAGCTGTACTACAGAGCAATAGTGATAAAAACTACCTGGTATTGGTACAGAGACAGGCAGGAAGATCAATGGAATAGAATTGAAGACCCAGAAATGAACCCACACTCCTATGGTCACTTGATCTTTGACAAAGGAGCTAAAACTGTCCAGTGGAAAAAGGACAGCATTTTCAACAAATGGTGCTGGTTCAACTGGAAGACAACATGTAGAAGAATGAAAATTGATCCATTCTTATCCCCTTGTACAAAGCTCAAGTCTAAGTGGATAAAGGACCTCCACATAAAACCAGATACACTGAAACTAATAGAAGAGAAGGTGGGGAAAAGCCTCGAATACTTGGGCACAGGGGAAAAGTTCCTGAACAGAACTCCAATGGCATATGCTCTAAGATCGAGAATTGACAAATGGGACTTCATAAAATTGCAAAGTTTCTGTAAGGCAAAGGACACTGTCAATAGGACAAAACGACAACCAACAAATTGGGAAAAGATCTTTACCAATCCTTCATCTGATAGAGGGCTAATATCCAATATATACAAAGAACTCAAGAAATTAGACTCCAGACAACCAAATAACCCTATTAAAAAATGGGGTATAGAGCTTAACAAAGAATTTTCAACGGAAGAAACTCGAATGGCCGAGAAGCATCTAAAGAAATGTTCAGCATCCTTAGTCGTCAGGGAAATGCAAAACAAAACAACCCTGAGATTCCATCTCACACCAGTCAGAATGGCTAAGATTAAAAACTCAGGTGATAGTAGATGCTGGCGAGGGTGTGGAGAAAGAGGAACACTCCTCCATTGTTGGTGGGACTGCAAGATGGTGCAACCACTTTGGAAATCAGTCTGGCGGTTCCTCAGAAAATTGGACATAGCATTACCCGAGGATCCAGCTATACCACTCCTAGGCATATACCCAGAAGATGCTCGAACATATAACAAGGACATATGCTCAACTATGTTCATAGCAGCCTTATTTATAATAGCCAGGAGCTGGAAAGAACCCAGATGTCCTTCAACTGAGGAATGGATTCAAAAAATGTGGTATATTTACACAATGGAGTATTACTCAGCTATTAAAAACAATGAATTCGAGAGGTTCCTAGGTAAATGGATGGAACTAGAAATTATCATACTGAGTGAGGTAAGCCAATCACAAAATAACACACATGGTATTCACTCACTGATTATTGGATATTAGCCTCGAACCTTGAAATGCCCAAGATGCAACTCACAGGCCACATGAAGCCCATAAAGAAGGAAGACCAAGTGAGGGTGATTCGGTCCTTCTTAGAAGGAGCAACAAAATACTCAAGGGAGCAAATATGGAGACAAAGTGAGGGACAGAAACTGAAGGAGATGCCGTCTCAAGACCACTCCACCTGAGTATCTATCCCATGTGCAATCACCAAAGGTAGATGCTGATGTGGAAGACAGGAAGTGCGTATTGATAAGAGCCTGATATGGATATCTCCTCAGAGGTCTTCAAGAGTCAGACATATTCAGAGGCAGATGCTCACAACTAGCCATTGAACTGATCACGGGGTTCTCAATAGAGGAGTTAGAGTGAAGACCATTGGAGCTGAAAGGATTTATGGCACCATGAGGAGAGCAACAATACCAACCAATCACAGCTCCCAGGGTCTAAACCACCAGCCTGGGAGCACTTAGGGGGGGATCCAGGGCTTCAGCTGAATATGTAAAAGTGGAGGGCCCTGCTGAGCATAGGTGGAAGAAGAGAACCTTGACCTCATGAAGGCTGGATGCCCCAGGGGGTGGGAATTTTGAGGGTGGGGAGGTGGGAGTGGGGGGGTAGATAGAGGTTACATCCACAGAGAAGAAGGAGGAGGGGTGAGGGGATTGGGGGCTCCGAGGGGGTGATGGGGGATGGGGTAAGGGGACAACATAGGAAATGTAAATAAATCATCCAATAAAAAAAAAGAAAAAAGAAATAATCTCCCTTATCTAGTTACAGCATAGTAGATCTTGAGCACTAACTCATACACATGTCTAGCTTGTGTTTCCTTTATATCATAACAACACCTGTTATGCTCACCTCCATAGTTAGCGTGTCTCCAGAATTTTTCATTCCATTTATGTGTGCAACTTTTCTAAGTTCCTTTGTGGCTTTCTGGGGTTTGTTGGTCACAATCAGCCACCGAGCTGACTCTGACAGCCACCTGTTAAGGAAGATTTTGGATTTAGAAATGAATTTGGTCTCTCATTTTCCATATAAAATTTAACCACGGGACTGGTGAGATGGTCAGAAGTTAAAAGCACTAGTTGTTCTTCCAGAGGACCCGAGTTCAATTACCAGCATACACATGGTTGCTCACAACCATTTATAAAGAGATCTGATGCCCTCTTCTGTCCTGTAGATGTATATATAGCATAGCATTCACACATTAAATTAATAAAATTAGAGCCCTTCCAGTCTGTGCCTGTGCCTGTGCCTGGAGCAGTCGTAGGGTGCCAGCTGTGCACCCAATCCCCCAAAAACTCAGAGGAGGCTGGACTCCTAGGAGCTCTAAGATGCCCAGTAGTGTAGGTAAGTAAGCCAAGATATCCCCCAAACAGGGAGTATTTTTTGATCCATGAGGACCCAGGAACTCCTTCAAGGCCAGTGGCAATGGACCATTCCACTTTGTACCAGTGTCAGGGGCAGCCCTGCTTATACACTGAAGGCCTAAAATCAGCAATAGGCCTGACATACATGCCTGCTAACACAAAGTCTTGGGTCTCTGTGGAAAAACACTGAAACAGGTGTATAGAAGCTATTGTAAACAAGCAGCTTTGGTGAAAAGTTGCCAAGCCTAAGTAGTCACAGACCTTGTCATAGGCCTTGGTGGATAGTACCAAGTTAGATAAGGACAAGTGAATCATAGGCGGAGTCATAGTGATCTCTTCTCTAAACCTTCACCCAGCTGACACTTTGTTCTGGAAGGTATCTCTACTCCTCCTGAACACCTACACTCCTAAGTCATCCCTTTCCCCACATCCTGCCTTTTTGTGTATATAACCTGTGTTGAAAAAGTAAACTTTGTGATTTGATCAGACTATAGACAGATCGCCATTCTCTGTATCTTTGCCTGTTTCCCCCTGCTCTCTGTTAGGTGACCTCCCTGTACCCCTGTTTACTGCCCTGCAGAACAGTACATTATGGCGCCCAACGTAGGGCTCGAGGCGATCACAGGAGAGGGTATGCCGACTCCCCCAAAGAAGGTAGGCCTACCAGGTTTTCGGGAGCTTTGATGGCGGCTGCCTAGAGTCCATAAAGGCACTCCCTTAGAGTATTTTTAGAGTGACTCCCACAAAGGAGCACCCAAGTGAGACATTTCCCCCACACACACCAGAGTTGCTTGAGAGCACTCCAATTTAGAAGGATATCATAGTCCACCCAATTGTTAACAATCCTTTCTAGGATCAGAGTGGCATCAGCCTTGAGGTAAAAGGCCCCCCAGGACAGGAATATTGTGACACCCAAAGAATGAGTCATCCCAGGCACAAAGAATTAGGGTTAAATAAAGACATGGGACAAGCATTTTCTAAGCAGTCACTCTTTGTGACACGGCTCCAAGAGCCTATCTTCAGAACACAGGGAACTAGGGTTTTAAAAAAAAAAAACTCTAAAAATTCTTTACTTTTATTAGTGTTTTCCCTAGATGAGACTATTTATAAAAAATGTTATACCTCATAAGGAGGAGATAAAAAGTTAAACCTTAAAAATGAGAGAGAGAGAAAAAGTAAAAGGAGTTGCCTGTTCTCTGGCATGTTAACAAAAGAAAAACAAAAAGCTTATTACAGAGCTCTCTTGGAAAACAAGAAATGGTTGGGGGATGCCCTAGTCTCTCTGGCTCTCTCCAGGAGAGATTCTCAGTTCTGCTTTCTCTGTCTATTGTCTGCCACTGGTGTGGCAATATTGTCCATGTGTGTCAATTTTCTGTCTTTGTCTCATTGTCTGAATGATTGTTGTGTTCTATGTTTCATGTTCAAAAGAAAAACTGGTTAAAACTGCTTGCTCAATTTAGTTTAAAACTTGTTTGGGAGACAGTCTCAATTTACACAACAAGAACTAATAATTTATCTTTCCTTGTGATTGGTAGAGGGGTACTGCCAGAAAGAATCTTGGAAATAGTTAACTGTTTTCATAAGCGGCTCCTGGAAGGAGGCCAACAAATTTTTGGCTTCTACAATAAAGAAACTAATAGTGGTTCTTCCCAGTTAGATAAGTGAAAGGGGCTTTTCCCTTATAATTACAGCTAAACTGGTAAAAAAAAATTTGCTTAGATGTACATTTATTTTTATTCTTAATTGGTATTAAAAATATAAATATGTTCTATATGTCCTGGTTATATATTATTGGGGATGATTACAAATTTATAAGTTTGGAAACAAAAGCTGGATTAAAACTGGTAATTCAGAGTTAAAATAATCAGAAAACCAGATTATAAAAGAGATCTCAATAAGAGTTTTATCTGGGATCAAACATAAACAACTTCTTTGGTTACACAATTGGCTAATCAGTTGATCCCTCTAAAAGAGTTTTAATACAAGTCTTTTTTTTTTTTTTTTATAAATAATTTATTTATTTTTGAACATGAAATGCTTTTTTATAGCATGTTTCACAAGGGGAGGGGGTAAGAGGGGCCAGATGGTGGAAAAGTACAAAATCTTCTTGGCCTGTGCCTTGAAACATGTCATGGTCTATACGGTACACTGCCTTGAATTATGATCTACCTGCTGTTCTTCAGAAGATATGGTACACTGCTTGAGTTATGGTCTCCCTGCTATTCTTAAGATGATATGGTACACTGCTTTGAGTCTATCTGCAGTTGCTAAGCAGGATCTTGCAGTTGCCAAGCTTCAGAGGACATTGTGCAGGTGGGGAAAGGTAGGGGGTGAGGGTAAGGGCGAGGGTCCTGGCTTCTGGCATCTCCCCCTTCTCTGTTTAGTTAGAGAAGGCATCTTATGATCAATCCCAACTATGTGAATTTTGAATTTGGATGTCTAATTATGGGGGGTCTTAGACAAGTTCACAACCCCAAAACACTGATGTGAGACAAGTCTTTGCTCTCATACAACGAGCTTTAAAATTTTAGAGAGTGCATACTGTTCCTGAAAACCTCCAAAAATAATACCTTTTCAATATTTCAGACATCCGTTATATTCCTAAATAAATTGTGACACAAAAGTTCAAATAAGAATAGATAAAATACTTATTTTAACTTATTTTCAAAAGTTTCTAGGAGATGCTAATTGGTTAAAATCTTATTTTAAGCTCTCCACAAAAGAATATAAGCCTCTGTTTAATGTTCTCAAGAGAGATACAAATCCTAATTTCTTTCTACAATTGGCTGATTAAACACATAATTTTACAGAAAAATAGAAAAAGCTGTTATTAATAGATATATTATATGGATTAATTAGTTCTTGGCTGTTTTATAACAGTCCTTTGATAAAAAAGATTATTAATATAGATTTATATTTCTTTATTTCCAAAAGAAGTTTTAACATCCTATCTTAAAATTGTTGCTGTGTTAATACAAAATTATAGGTCAAGATCACAAAGGTATCTTAAGAAAGAACTTAATAAAATATTTCTTATTCCAAATAATAATATAATTGGTTATTAAAAATACAGTTTTCATCCTGTATATCCCTTTATATTCTTTATGAATATATATATATATATATATATATTCTCCTTATGAATATATATATATTCTTTATAAATATATATATTATATATATATTCCATAAGAGGTGTGTTTACTGTACTAATAGACAGCTCATTTAATGAGAAGAAAATATACATAATTAGATTAAATATTTACTCTCTTGAGTTTCCCCTACTTCAACAAAGATAACTGAACCACGTGCTGTAGCCACTATTTAAAATACAAAAATTAAGCTTTCAATTGGTATACTCATAGTCAGTATATAGCTTATAGTTTATAATTTCTTAAAATTGTTTCTTTTTTAGATATTGCTAATTTTCAAATTTTACAAATATAGCTCAATTTAAGAAACATATATTTTTCCTTAATTTAATAAGACATTTAAGAGCTCATATTATATTACCTAGACCCTAGGAAAATGCCATAACAAATTTGTATATCAGATAAATTACAGACCTTACAAAAACAATTGGCCATACAATTTTGCTCTTTACATTGAGGTTAATATATAATAAAAATTTGTCTATCTAGATTGCTGTGCAACTGTAGCTGATTTGCCTTTTAGGATCCTTGAAGCCAAAAACTACAGTTTTTTGCACTTAGCGCTTCATTCTAAAAATAGCTAAAAGCTAGGTAAACAGCTTTTGTTATGTCTCACAAAAAAAAATGCTAGGCTCTGACTTATGCCTGATAGTCTGAGGCCACTTAAAAAAGTTATTGCTGAGTTTATTATTAGGAGTAGGGGGTTTTCAGTGAAAGCTATCTTTAAAAAAAAGTAAAAAAGAACCTTCTATTTTATTTCAAAAAGAGAAAGGGTTCTATTTTATATACTATCCTAAGTGGGAAAAGGACAAAGAGTTCTCCTTTTCTCTCCATTATATTTCCCTTTTTATCCTTTTGTCCTCAATACTCACACATTTTTTAAAATACATGATCACATGTTACAAAGTTCGCTACAAGTTTATACCAAAAATTAAATTATAAATTGAGCTCACTGAGGGTTTAGAACTATAACTGAGTTATCAGTAAAGATTTGTGTAGATTAGCCCAGACAGTATTTTGTCGTCCATCCTAACACCTATAATAAATTGTTGGTTCCTTTTTAATGATCTTTGACAAATTGTTTTACAACTTTTAAAACATGCTCTGAGTGAAAAAAGTCTGGTTATTATCTAAAAACAGTTAACTGATGTTATTTCAGAGATTGACAAAATTCTTATTACAGTTTTGGCTATCAGAAAGAAACTTAGTTACAATCTCGTAGTAAAAAGAGCTTAAGAATCAAAGATATAATTTTAAAAACTTTTATAAGATCATCATTAAGATTTAAAGGTCATCTATCTGTCTATATAACATCACCACAAGATAGTACAATTTTATAGATCTATGTTTAATAATAATAGCTTGAGACAACAATTTGATATTATTAGAGAGTATATAAGTTACATTACAAAATTTGTTTTTAGTGTCCTCAATTTTTTCATAATGGTGTTAATACTTGAGGATTTATATTTAATCAATTATGGTAAGTAAAGGTTACTCATTTTTTATTTTAAAAAATTAAAATATGTGTATGTGATTTAACAACTTTTTAAAATTTCTAGTTACAAGTAATTTAACAGAAAAAACAATCAAAAGTACAATTAGTTATTGCCTATATTAAATTTTTATATTTGCTGTTCCATACGATATTAAAATAAACAAAACTGACTGCTACAGTCAGACATTTGAGATGCTTTGTTAACAATTTACTACCCATGTTACTACAATTTCTTATAATCTTCAAGGACAAAGTATTTTAAAACAGATATTGTCAAATTGTAAAATAGTGTCTTCATGACTCTTTGAGTGTGGGAAAAGGGGCTGCTGGCACTTCTGCCTTGGTTTTACTAAAATCTCTAAAAAATTGGCTTTTAAAAACACAAGAGGGGGAGCTACACCCCCAGAAGGAGTCTGCCAGAAATACGCTCCATCATGCCTTATTCGTTCTCAATTATTTAAATATGAAAGCTCATGGCAAACCTGCTGCTGACTGCCTTTGGCACGCTGAGATCAATAAAAACTATGCCACAGTTATGTAGAAGGACCCTCTTACCTTTAAATGGAGTGGCCCAGACCCAGTTCTCATATGGGGCCATGGATTGATATGCCTGTTTGATACCAAAGAAGGCACAGCTAAATGGCTGCCAAAAAGATTAATGAAATAAATAGATACTCCCACAAAGCCAGGCCCAATTATAATTAAGATGAATAACAATTAACATCCAGGGAAGAGAAATCTCCCTGAGATTTCCCTTCTTTTTCCTTTCCAGGTAAAAATGAATCACACATGGTGCTTGCTGTTGGAAGTTCTAATCCTGATGCTGGCCTCCAGACTTACACTACTCAGACCTTTGATGGGCCATTGATAAGGACATCAAAAAGCTAGAGATTGACATCACTAATCTGAATAAATCCTTCCTTTTGATGTCTGCAGTGATCTCCAAAAATGCAAAGGACTTTATTGAACTTGGTTTACCCTTTTACAACAGAAAAGACTGTGTATAGTTCTAGACTCTGTGCAGCTCTTAAAGAAGAATGTTGCTTTTACATAGATAAGAATGGTTAAAGAGAACATGAAAAAGGTCAGAGAAAGCCTTGAGAAAAGACAAGGGGGGGGGGAAGAAAGATGAGAGCTTGTACAAGAATTGGTTTTGAACCTCTCCATGGTTGTCAACCCTATTTCCTTCCATTTTGAGACCATTAATTGGGTTACTTTTGCTTATTTCTTTTGGTCCCTGGACCTTAAATAGGTTGACAAATTTTGTCAAACAACAGACAGATGATTTGATAGCAAAACCTATTCAGATACATTATCATAAGTTAGCTATGGAAGACCACGAGACTCAAGACGAGGTTGTTACTTTACCAAGGTGTTCCCAAAACCCATCTCCACTCATCCTAAAAGAGGGGACTCCCACTCCTAGACCAAGCAGAGAGGGGCCACCCAGAATTCTTTCTGATTGGCAATCTAAATTCATACTTAGGATGAGAGGCTAAGCACTACAAGGGAATATAAAATTTAAAATATCTTTCTGGGTTCACTGACAGACAAGCCTGACTACATAGGGGATGATGTCAAAAATATCTCCTCTCCAGGAAAAAGACATCGGGATGGGTATGGCTCTCATACCTCACTGAACAATGACAGGAGGACTGGAGCCGTTACAAGGTTCCCCTTTAATTACTGGAGGTCAGACCTCTATCCCCACCTTTATAAGATTAGAGTCAAGCCAGGCAGTGGTGGCACACACCTTTAATCTCAGTACTTGGGAGGCAGAGGCAGGCATATTTCTGAGTTCAAGGCCAGCCTGGTCTACAGAGTGAGTTCCAGGACAGCCAGAGCTACACAGAGAAACCCTGTCTCAAAAAATCTAAATAAATAAATAAATAAATAAATAAATAAATAAATGTAAAAAATTAAATCTTGGCTGGAGAGATGGCTCAGGGGTTAAGAGCACTGACTGCTCTTCCAGAAGTTCTCAGTTCAATTCCTATCAACCACAATGGTGGCTCACAACAATCTGTAATGGGATCCAATACCCTCTTCTGGTGAGACTGAAGACATTTACAGTGTTATCACATACGTAAAATAAATTTTTAAAAAAGTTTAGAGTCTTCACAGTCCTTCTATACTTGGAGAGAGGGAGAATTGTCAGGGGCAGCCCTGCTTATTCACTGAAGGCCTAAAGTCAGCCATAGGCCTAAAATAAGCAATAGGTCTGACATACATGCCTGCTAACACAAAGTCTTGGGTCTCTGTGGAAAAACACTGAAACAGATGGCTAGAAGCTATTGTAAACAAGCAGCTTTGGTGAAAGGCTGCCAAGACTGAGTAGTAATAGTCCTTGTAGATAGGTAGCCTTGGTGGATAGTACCAAGTTAGATAAGGACAAGTGAATTGTAGATGGAGTCATAGTGATCTCTCCCCTAAACCTTCGCCCAGCTGACACTCTGTTCTGGAAGGTATCTGTACTCCTCCTGAACACCTAAACTACTACATCATCCCCTTCCCCACATCCTGCCTCATTGTGTATATAACCTGTGTGTGAAAAAGTAAAAATTGTTATTTGATCAGACTATAGACAGATCATCATTCTCTGCATCTTTGCCTGCCCCCCCTCTCTTTCAGGTGACTTCCCCAGACCCTGTTTAATGTCCAGCTGGACAGGACATACCAGTGCCTGGAGTAGTCCTAGGGCATCAGCTATGAACCAAATCCCCCCAAATGTACAAGAGGCTAGACTCCCAGGAGTTCTAACATGCCCAGGAACATAGGGTAATAGGCTCACAGGATCTCAGAGGCTTGGGCACACCAGGATTTCAGAATCCCAGAAGCAGCCTGACTCCCAGCAGCTATCACAACCAGGATCTCAGAGACAGCTGGACTCTGAGGATTTCTGACACAAGATAACAGGAAAGACAGGATCCAGTCAAAGACAGTGAGTTAAAGTAGCACTAGAAATAACCAGATGGCGAAAGGCAAGCAGAAGTACTTAAGCAACAGAAACCAAGGTTACTTAGCATCATCAGAACCTAGTTCTCCCAGCATAACAAGTCCTGAATACCCCATGACACCAAAAAAGCAAGATTTAGAATGACGTCTCATGATGATAATAGAAGACTTTAAGAAGGACATAAATAATTCCCTCAAAGAAATACAGGTGAACACAGGTAAATAGGTAGAAGCCCTTAAAGAGGAAACACAAAAATCCCTTAAAGAATTACAAGAAAACACAACCAAATAGATGAAGAAACTGAACAAAACAATCCAGGATCTAAAAATGGAAGTATAAAAAATAAAGAAATCACAAAAGGAGACTATGCAAACGATATAAAACCTAGGAAAGAGATCAGGATATATTGATGGAAGCATCACCAACAGAATACAAGAGATAGAAGACAGAATCTGAGGTGCAGAAGATACCATAGTAAACACTGACACAACTGTCAAAGAAAATACAAAATGCAAAAACTACTAACACAAAACATCTGGGAAATCCAGGACACAATGAGAAGACCAAACCTAAGGATAACAGGTATAGAAGAAAGGGAAGATTCCCAACTTAAGGTATCAGTAAATATCTTCAACAAAATTATAGAAGAAAAGTTCCATAACCTAAAGAAAGAGATACCTATGAGCATACAAGAAGCTTACAGAACTTGAAATAGACTAGATCAGAAAGGAAATTCCCCTGTCACATAATAATCCAAACTCCAAATGCACAAAATAAATAAAGTATATTAAAAGCAGTAAGGAAACAGGTTCAACTAATTTATAAAGGCAGACCTATCACAATTACTCCAGACTACTCACAAGAGACTATAAGAGCCAGAAGATCCTGGATGGATGTCATACCAACCCTAAGACAAAACAAATGTCAGCTCAGGCTACTATACCCAGCAAAACTCTCAATTTCCATAGATAAAAAACCAAGATATTCCATGACAAAACCAAATTTGCACAACATCTTTTCGCAAATCTAGCCCTACAAAGAATAATAAAGGGAAAACTCCAACACAAGGAGGGATATTATACAATAGAAAAAGCAAGAAAGTAATCTTCTACCAACAAACCCAAAAGAAGATAGCCACACAAACATAACTCCAACTCTAATAACAAAAATAACAGGAAGAAACAATCATTTTCCTTAATATCTCTGAACATCATGGACTCAATTCCCCAATGAAAAGACATAGAATAACAGACTGGATTCGTAAACAGGACCCAACAGTTTCTGCATATATGAAACGTGCCTCAGTGACAAGGAGAGATATTAACTTAGAGTAAAAGGCTGGAAAATAATTTTCCAAGCACATGGTCTCAAGAAACAACCTGGAGTAGCCATTTCAATAAAAAATAAAAACGACTTTCAACCAGAATTTATCAAGAAAGAGAAGAGTGGACACTTTCCTACTCATCAAAGGAAAAATCTAACAAGATAAATCTCAATTATGAACATCTATGCACCAAATTAAAAGGCACCCACATTCATGAAAGATACTTTACTAAAGCTCAAATCACACAATGAATCTCAAACAATAATAGTGGGAGACTTCAACATCCCCCTCTCATCAATGGACAGATCATGGAAACAAAAAGTAAACAGAGACAGACCAAAACTAAGAGAAGCTATAAACTAAATGGATTTAGAAGATATTTATGGAACATTTTATCTAAAACCAAAAGAATTTACGTTTCTCTCAGCACCTCATGGTACCTACTCCAAAACTGAACATATAATTGATCACAAAACAGGCCTCAAGAGATACAAGGAAATTGAAATAATCTCGTGCATCCTATCACATTACCAAGGACTAAGGCTGGTCTTCAATAGTGATAAAATCAAGGGAAAGCTCACATATATGTGGAAACTGCACAACACTCTTCTCAATGATAACTTGGTCAGGGATGAAATAAAGAAAGAAATTAAAGACTTTTTAGAATTCAATGAAAATGATGACACACCATACAAAAACCTATGGAACACAATAAAAGCAGTGCTGAGAGGAAGACTCATAGCTCTAAGAGCCTATAAAAAGAAACTGGTGAGAGTATACACTAGGAGTTCGACAGCGTACCTGAAAGCTCTAGAGCAAAAAGAAGCAAATACATCCAAGAGGGGTAGATGGCAGGAAATAATCAAACTCAGGGCTAAAATCAACTGAGTAGAAACAGAAAGAACTATACAAGGAATCAACAAAACCAGGAGTTGGTTCTTTGAGAAAATCACAAGATAGATAAACCCTTAGCCAGACTAACCCGAGGGCACAGAGACAGTATCCAAATTAATAAAATCAGAAATGAAAAGGGAGACATAACAACAGAAATTGAGGAAATTCAAAAAATAATCAGTTTCTACTACAAAAACATATACTCAACAAAACTGGAAAATCTGAATGAAATGGAAATTTTTCTAGACAAATACAAGATACCAAATTTAAATCAGGATCAGATAAACCATCTAAATAGTCCTATAAACCCTAAAGAAATAGCAGAATTCATTAAAAGTCTCCCTACCAGAAAAGCACAGGCCAGATGGTTTTAGTGCAAAATTCAATCACACCTTCCAAGAAGACCTAATACCAATTATCTATAAACTATTCCAAAAATAGAACAGAAGGAACACTACCCAATTAGTTCTATGAAGCCACATCTACACTCATACCTAAACCACACAAAGACCAACTCTGAACGACTACTTCAGATCAGTCTTCCTTGTGAATATTGACACAAAAATACTCAATAAAATTCTTACAAACCAAATCCAAGAACACACCAAAACAATCATCCATCATGATCAAGTAGGCTTTATCCCAGGAATGCATGAATGGTTCAATATTCCGAAATCCATCAATATAATTCACTATGTAAAGAAATTTAAAGAAAAACCAGATAAACATCTAAGTAGAAGCTGATAAAGCATTTGAAAAAATTCTATGAAGGATGTTGACATTTACTCTTCATAGTAAAAGTCTTAGAAAGAACAGGAAATGAAGGCAAATACCTAAACACAGTAAAAGCAATATAGAGCAAATCAGTAGTCAACATCACACTAAATGGAGAGAAACTTGAAACAATCCCACTAAAATCAGGGACTAGACAAGGCTACCTAATGTCTCCCTACCTATTTAATACTGTACACAAAGTTCTACCGATGGGAATAGGGCAACAAAAGGAGATCAAAGGGATACAAATTGGAAAGGAAGAAGCCAAAATATCACTATTTGCAGATGATATGATAGTATACTTAAGTGACCCCAAAAGTTCCCTCAGAGAGCTCCTAAACCTGAGAAACCATTTCAGCAAAGTGGCTGGATATAAAATTAACACAAATAAATCAGTAGCTTTCCTCTACTTAAAGGATAATCAGGATGAGAAAGAAATTAGGAAAATGACAGCCTTCACAGTAGTCACAAATAATATAAAATACCTTGCTATGAATCTAAGTAATGCATCAAATTTAATGCATCAAAATTCTAACTCAATTGTTCACAGAGATAGAGAGCAATTCTCAAATTCACTTGGAATGACAAAAATCTCAGGGTACCGAAAACTATTCTCAACAATAAAAGAACTTCTGGGGGAATCACCATCCCTGACCTCAAGCTGTACTACAGAACAGTACTGATAAAAACTGCTTGGTATTTGTACAGAGATAGGCAAGAAGATCAATGGAATAGAATTGAAGACACAGAAATGAATTCACATACCTATAGTCTTTGACAAAGGAGCTAAAACCATTCAGTGCAAGAAAGACAGTATTTTCGACACATGGTGCTGGTTGAATTAGAGGTCAGCATGTAGGAAAATGCAAGTTGATCCATTCATATCTCCTTGTACAAAATTCAACTCCAAGTGAATCACAGAGCTCCATTAACAATGAGACACATTGAAACTAACAGTAGAGAAAGTGAGGAAAAGCCTAGAACACATCAGCACATGGGAAAAGTTCCTGAACTGGACACCAATGGCTTGTGCTCCAAGATCAAGAATTGACAAATGTGACCTCATAAAATTGCAAAGCTTCTATAAGGAAAAGGACACTGTCAATAGGACAAAATGACAACTCACAGATTGCAAAAAGATCTTTACCAATCCTACATCTGATAGAGGGCTAACAATCAAAATATACACAGAACTCAAGGATTTAGACACCAGATAATCAAATAACCCTGTTAAAAAAATGGGGTAGAGTACGCCATAATGAATTTTCAACTGGGGAATATCGAAAGACTGAGAAGCACCTAAAAAAATGTGCAACATCTTTAGACATCAGAGAAATGCAAATCAAAATGACCCTGAGATTCCACCACACACCGCTCAGAATGGCTACGATTCAAAAAGCAGATAACAGCAGATGCTAGTGAAGATGTTAGAAAGAGGAACAGTCCTCCATTGTTGGTGTGATTGTAAGCTGGTACAACCACTATGGAAAGCAGTCTGGCAATTCCTCAGAAAATTTGATATAGTATTACCTGTGAATCCAGTGATGCCACTTCTGGGCATATACCCAAAAGATTCTCCAACATATAACAAGGACACATGCTCCACTATGTTCATAGCAGCCTTACTTATAATAAACAGAAGCTGAAAAGAACCCAGATGTCCTTCAACAGAGGCATAGATACAGAAATGTGGTACAGTAACACAATGAAATACTACTCAGCTATTAAAAACAATGAAATCATAAAATTCTTAGGCAAATGGATAGAACTAGAAAATATCATCCTGAGTGAGGTAACCCAATCACAAAAGAACACACATGATATGCACCCATTGATAAGTGGATATTAGTCCAAAATCTCACAATACTAAAGACATATTTCACAGACCATATGAAGCCCAAGAAATAGAAATACCAAATTGTGGTTGCTTCAGTTCTTCTTAGAAGGAGTAAGAAAATACACATAGGAGTAAATAAGAGACAATATGTGGGGCAGAAACTGGAGAAGGGACTGTCCAGAGATGGCCCACCTGGGGATCCATCCCAGGTGCAATCACCATATGTAAAAACTGTTGTAGTTGTCCGGAAGTGCATGCTAGGAGGATCATAATATACCTGTCTCCTGAGAGGCACTGCCAGAGCCAGACATATACAGAGACAGATGCTTGCAGCTAAACATCAAACTGATCACAAGGCCCCCAGTAGAGGATTTAGAGAAAAGACGGGAGGATTTGAAAGTCTTGTTGCCCCATGCGGGGAGAAACAAGACTAATCAACCAGAGCTCCCAGGGTCTAAACAGCTAGTCTGGGAACACACATGATGGGACCCATGTCTCCAGTTATATATGTAGAGGATGATGGACTTGTCCAGCATCAGTGGGAAAGGAGGGCCTTGGTCCCTTACAGGATGGATGCACCAGTGAGAGGGAATTTGAGGGCAAGGAAGTGGGAGTGGGTGATGAGTGGGGGCACATCCTCATAAAAATTGGAGGAGGGAGGACAGAAATAAGGGTTTCTGGTGGGGGAGGAATGGGGAAAGCGGATAACATCTGAAACATAGATAAATAAATTACCCAATAAGATAAAAAAAGAAAAAAAACAAACAATAACCAGGTAATGGAACTGGCTATTGCAGTTGAACATTTGAGACTTTTGGCAGCAATTTAACATTACCCATATTACTGGGATTCCTTATAACTGTCAAGAACAAGAGACTATGGAAGGAGCCCATGAAACTTTAAAACAATATCTTCATAAAATAAAAAAAGGGGGAGATATATCCACATACACAACAAATTTATTTAAATCATGTTCTTTTTATTTTAAATATTTTT
>NW_021604775.1:138762-140443 GCF_004785775.1 Grammomys surdaster | reverse complement strand
CTTTAGCAACATCAACAGGATGGCAGCCAAAGTACATGATTTGAACCTGAAAACGAACCCCTAAACAGTTATTAAATTAACAGGCTGACAAGCCAAGGACTGGTAAGATTCTGCAGTCTTACCAAACTAACACAAAAGTGTGTTGCTTTTGATATAGCATATTCCATGATGGGTAAGGAAGGCATTCTTGTCAGAATAACCTAAGACAGACTCAGTCTTGTTAATGAAATAAAAAAGGAGGGAAAGATGGTGAGCCTTTGGGGCTGCTTGGAAGGAATATGACATTGGCCAAAGACAAGGAAGTAGAGTTTTGGCAGGAATTTGACATTAGGCTAGAACAAAGAAGTAATTTCAGGCAGGAATCTAAACTTTAGGCTAGAACAAGGAAATAAGCTTCAGACCTGAAAATGATTTGGGGCTAGGACAGGGAAGTTGGCTCAGATATTTCAGTCATTATAAGCTCTTAGAAACAGTGATCACAGGAATGCTTGTGGAATTTTGTTTATTGCCTTGCTTGTTCTATGACTATTTTTGCTTATTGTCTTGCTTGTTCCTTGACTATTTGCATTTATTGTATTGCTAGTCTGTTCATCTAGAACATACCTTAATACTTGCATGTAATTAATATGGTAGAAAAGCAAAAAGGAAGAGGGGGATAGAATAGGGGGCTATAGGGAGGAGAAATGGAAAAAGGGAATAATATCTGAAATGTAAATAAATAAAATATCCAAGAAAAAAAGAAAAAATTCAAAAAATGAAAACAATGACCAAACAAAAACAAACTACAATTAACCTTCTAAATTTTTGTTCTTTAATTGAATACCTACCACACATTCTGATATATGAGTCCCTATATTCTTGTGCTGTTTAATACCTTCAGTAAAAGTAGGGACTGATAATGTCACAAAGTGCACTATATTTCTGTATCCTGGATCTACAGTAGTCCATGTCCTTCTACTTGTATATACATCTGTAGTGCGGCTCATCAAACAAAAATATGAGGACTGCTTCCAGAAACATACACCAACTTCCTTGTTAGGATATAGAAAATATCATTTAATAATGTATTCTTTTCCCTAATTAATCAGCTTGGATAAATTTTGTATACTAATTATATCATCTAAATTGCATTCATAACTGCATCTAATCAGCTGTTGACATCTGGATACACAAGCAAGGTAAACCTGCTCCTGCTTCTCAGTTACACAATGGAAGCAGCTGCATAACAATAGTGATATACCTGTTGGGGTGATGAAATTGTGTGGCAGATGAGTCTGCAAGATGAGTTTCGCACTTGTCTATGATTTCATTTCTTAGAGTTGTGTCTGAACAAATGTGCCTATCCTGATGACCCTGTGGTAGCATTTGTTAAACCATTTTTTTTTTTTTTTTGGAATCGCAAAGGGAACGGGCTCCAGATATCAAATGAGAGATGCATGAACTTCTGTACACATGTTTTCTCTAGTCAATTTTTTTCTACATTTAGTAGTTTTGAAGAAAAAATTTGCTTCTTGTGCCCTTCATCCCTATCACATGGAAAGATGAAAGTCACCAAATAGTCTAAATAATTTTCCCTTCCATATTTATTTGTACAGATATCACTACAATGTTGGCTTTCTGTCTTCACAGATTTTCCTGTTTGGAGGAAATGCTTTTATGTAAAATTGTTTCACCAACTGGT
>NW_021604775.1:128146-138752 GCF_004785775.1 Grammomys surdaster | reverse complement strand
CACTTCCTGACTTTCACATCAGCATCTACCTTTGGTGACTGCACATGGGATGGATACTCAGGTGGAATGGTCTTCAGACGGCCCCTCCTTCAGTTTCTGTCCCTCACTTTGTCTCTGTATTTGTTCCCTTGAGTATTTTGTTGCTCCTTCTAAGAAGGACCGAATCACCCCCAACTTGGTCTTCCTTCTTCTTGAGCTTCATGTGGCCTGTGAGTTGAATCTTGGGTATTTCAAGCTTATGGGCTAATATCCAATAATCAGTGAGTGAATACCATGTGTGTTCTTTTGTGATTGGCTTACCTCACTCAGGATGATAATTTCTAGTTCCATCCATTTACCTAGGAATTTCTCAAATTCATTGTTCTTAATAGCTACAGAGCAATAGTGATAAAAACTACACGGTATTGGTACAGAGACAGGCAAGAAGATCAATGGAGTAGAATTGAAGACCCAGAAATGAACCCACACACCTATGGTCACTTGATCTTTGACAAAGGTGCTAAAACTGTGCAGTGGGAAAAGGACAGCATTTTCAAAAAATCGTGCTGGTTCAACTGGAGGACAACATGTAGAAGGATGAAAATTGATCCATTCTTATCTCCTTGTACAAAGCTCAAGTGTAAGTGGATAAAAGGACCTCCACATAAAACCAGATACACTGAAACTAATAGAAGAGAAGGTGGGGAAGAACCTCAAATACTTGGGCACGGGGGAAAGTTCCTGAACAGAACACCAATGGCATATGTTCTAAGATCAAGAATTGACAGATAGGACTTCATAAAATTGCAAAGTTTCTGTAAGGCAAAGGACACTGTCAATAGGACAAAATGACTACCAACAAATTGGGAAAAGATTTTTACCAATCCTACATCTGATAAAGGGCTAATATCCAATATATACAAAGAACTCAAGAAATTAGACTCCGGACTGTAAGGACCCAGAAAGAGTACCCCCAACTCAAGTCCCAATCAGTGTGCACCCAAGGAGACACGAGAGACTGACTTGATGCAATTGGCAAAAGGCAGTTTACTAACAAGGGGCCCTTGGATCGAAACTCATCCCACGCAGGGGAGAGAATTTCGATGAAGACCCCAAGATGTTTAGAACTTTTATAGGGGGAGGCACAAGGGGGAAGGGAAAAGCGGGAAATTCTGGCATGGTTACATATGACTGGATATTTCAAACATCAGGACTTTGAATAAGCAATCGTTTTGACAGGCTGGATGGCCCATTATTTTTATTATTTTATTATTTTTGACCATTATTTTGGCCCATTATTTATGAAGCCTCAGACCTTCTAGGATAAACACCAGGTGGCCCATTACTCACTTGGGCATGTTTAGACTGGTCAAGATATGCCTTTGGTTGTTTCTACATTTCTGGTCACCTCGTACCTAGAGGGGCTTGATATTTTTATTATGGCTATTCTCAGCAAGCTCAGCAAGGTGTCCTGCAGTCTTTGCCAAGTTGTTTGTGGTCTCTGCTGAGCTGTTTTAATTTCTACTCTTACACAGACAACAAAATAACCCTATTAAAAAATGGGGTATAGAGCTTAACAAAGAATTTTCAACTGAGGAAACTCAAATGGCCAAGAAGCACCTAAAGAAATATTCAGTATCCTTAGTCATCAGGGAAATGCAAACCAAAACAACCCTGAGATTCCATCTCACACCAGTCAGAATGGCTAAGATTAAAAACTCAGGTGATAGTGGATGCTGGTGAGGATGTGGAGAATGAAGAACACTCCTACATTGTTGGTGGGACTGCAAGATGGTGCAACCACTTTGGAAATCAGTTTGATGGTTCCTCAGAAAATTTGACATAGCATTACCTGAGGATCCAGCTACACCACTCCTAGGCATATACCCAGAACATGCTCAAACATATAACAAGGTCATATGCTCAACTATGTTCATAGCAGCCTTATTTACAATACACAGAAGCTGGAAAGAACCCAGATGTCCTTCAAGTGAGGAATGGATTAAAAAATGTGGTACATTTACACAATGGAGAATTACTCAGCTAGTCTCCATTGTTAATATATACTGCACTTTATTGATTTTGTTCTTAAAATTCAGGAGACTGTGACTTCTGTGACTTAATTAATCTGTTTTTAAATAGCCTTCTTTGATCTGTGTTCTCCCTAATGTCTCTGTTTTGTTACATCATACTATCTAAATTTTGAAACAGATCTCCTAGAATGTCATTAAGTATACTGCTCCCTTTTTGGAGTATTGATATTTTCTGTGACAATCCTCAAAGAGAAAACATATATTGCTCTATGACAATAGATACCACAAAATACAACTTGTTTAACCAATGAATATTACTAAGTTTGCCAAAGAAATATGGATGAGGATTTGCTTAAGGGCTTAAAATGACTCAAAGACAGTTTCATCACCAAATACATCCAGCATGGGAGATGATACCTCATAAAAGCTGGAAACAGAGTGTCATGCCTGGTGACAGCTATTTTAACAGGTTGGCGGGTGGCCTTTGCTGGCAACATATTTCTATTGAGTGATTTCCTGGTAACATAGATGAATTCTCATTCTTCTAGAGTATTCAGCTGCTCTGAGCATTTTCTAGGGAGATCAACTGGTTTTGTCTGAGAGTGTCTCTTAGAAATGCTTACTACTTATGCATGCATTGGAAAGGAGGGTGCTAGTGAATCTGGTCAATTTGGGGACTACTCAAATTTGCTGATTTACCTTCTGAGCAACCCTACAGAGTAGAAAAATTTACAACTCTTAGAAAATACTATTGCTTCACTTCCCTGTAAACATCTTGTCTCAGAATATTTGATTGTCCAGCTCTGCTTCAACATCCTGTTTTATGGAGTGTTTTTATAATGGAAAAATAATTGATTCAAGCTTATTGCTGAAACTGTCTATTTAAAGAAAATGTATTCAGGCACAAAATACCAATGCTTTTTTCCACAATATATTGCTATAGTATTTACCTGCCTAATTATATAATACTATGGAATATGTAACTTTCAGAAAGCTGCATCAAGTAGAACCAAGCATAGAAATTTTAGGTATTATTCACTGCAAAGTTTGAAACATAAAATAAAGGCTTTATTCTCTGAGCACTCAGGGAGATGTCCAGCTCATGACCTTAACAATGTCGATGAAGAGAAACTGTACAGCATTCTAAAAGGATGAAATCACAAATTGAATAAAAGATGCATGGTCTGAAGCATTGTCCAGTAATTTTTTTACCCAAAGGGTTTAACATGAGAATTTACACTGGAGATTTGCCCTGAGCTGTGACCAGCCAGTCATAGGAAGGAGTATGTTGGTGGTTAGGCCTAATCCAGGCTACCAGGTTTCAAGGTTCTTAACTCAGAGCCATGAAATTTTAGAGAAAATATGGGTGGACAAACTGCACGAAGTCAGTTAGGTCATAACAGGCAATTATCTATAAACATTTATGTATTGATGCCTTAGTTTAGATAAAAGGCAACTTCTCTCTATACTTTTTTTCTAATTTATTTGTTTACAGAGGTACAAGAAACATCTGGATAAACAGGATAGAAGTTAATTTCTGGCCTGGAAACATGAATTAATTTTCCCCTGTCAGCAAGACCGAGATGTTATCGCTGAGTTGGCTGGACTCAAAACACTATCTTCTTCACTCAACACATCTCCAATGACAATTTATAGGCATCAAAAGGTATTCTTCTTGTCATGAAAAAACAGCTAAAATACTGTAGTTTTTGACTTGGCATCATATCTACTCAGTTCAATGTCCAGAAGGAATGGAGCCAAGTACCTTGACCAAGGACAACACTGTTTCCATAAAATATATAAATATGATAGAATTAATGGTGTGACATTTCTTAGTCTTAAATTCCATAGCTTATCCTTTCTCTATTCCTAAACTGTCTTATGCAGACACCTCTTAAACATCTGTTAATAGACTTTATTTTGGTTAAGTGGCAGAACTAGAATAGTATAATGTACAATCACTACTTCATCTTCAATGAGTCACAGCTGTTAAAAGTACATGTAGAGTGGGTGGCAGCATTTTTAGCACACTCACCTGTCTGAAAGATGGCCATATATGATATCTCCTATAAATAGGCCAATCATGTATAAAAATTTAGCAACAGAATGAAGGGCCTGAGATTCACATACCAGGTCCCACTAGAAAAGAAGAAACACATCAAATCAGAGACTAGAGCTATTCAGTACCATTTGCTCTAACCCTTTACCATAACCCCTAATTTTACTCTTTAGCCCTTATTTCCCTTCCACATTGATTTTAAATACAATATGTTTTCTAATATCAGCTAAAATTAACAATCTCTAAGTATCCTCATCTAACACTTTAGCATAACTTAATGAATAGGAAATATGCTAAGAAGTTCTCTCAGATAGGCCATAGATTGCATTCATTTGATATACTTAACTTACTTTCTGGGTCATATATACTAATGTACAAACTCTGATATTATTTAGATATTATCTGATATTATCGGCAACATGTAGATGGAGCCAAGGAATGACTGCCTTCTCACCTCTCTCTTTCTGCCTCTTTTATTATTTCTGAATTTCTTTTGTTATTTTTGTAGAAGGGAGTATTTAACCAAGTGGAACTGTGTTCTAAGAATGAGAAACATTCTATGCTGTTATAGAGCAAAAATATATTGTCTTTTCTTAGACAATGCAGAGATTGAATCCTGGATCACACACATGAAGCATCATTACTCTATCTTTGACCAATAGCCTTAGATGACATTGTGGTTTTATATAATTTCCTAGTTCTTTAAAATTTTAAACCAAGACTGAATAGCACTGTCCTGTCATAACATTTCTAAGAAGGTACATAAGTATTTGCTAAAAATGAATTAGTAAAGTCATTGAATATATTTATGTTGAAGAGATACCTAAGCAGTAGAGAGCATTTACAGCTGCTGCAAAAGGCCAGAGTTCAGTTATGAGCATACACATAGTGGCTCACAAACATCTCTGATTTAAGTTTCCTATGATATAACAACCTCTTTTTTACATCTTTGTTCTCCATGCACACCAGTGGTAAACATACTCATGTTCTAGAAAACACTGATAAATAAATTAATTCATAAACTGTAGTTGTCCTTAGAATAAAATACTAGAAGAATAAGAAATGTTTCACATTTAATATATCAGTAATTAATGTTGGCTTAAAGTTGAATACTGAGCTAAAGAAATATCCACTATTTGTGCTATTGGTAAATCCCCATCAAGAATTCATTTTGGGGAATGCCTTACCTCGGTCACAGTTGTAGATAGGAAGTTGCTCCTGTTATACACCCAGCCATCTACACAGGGCTCAGTGTCTGCATCTGTTGTGCTGGAGAAAGTGCCATTTAAATGAAGAAGATGCCACTGTGGTTGGGCAAAACGACGACACTTATCCAGTCTCAGGTTGGAGTCCAAGGGGATCGAGATCCTCAGGAGGTCATCTTGGCTCAGGATTCTACTACTGTCATTATCAGGGACAGTGTCATTGTCAAGGATGTGTACCCAGCAGCGATGACTAGGAACAGCTGCAGTAAAGTTCTCCATTATAATATGAGGTGTCACAATGGCATTGAGGAGGAAAAGAAAAACTATCTGAAGTATCTGGAATCTCCCTAGGTTCCCAACTTGATTCAGGAGATCCAGAAAGGCCATTGAGGATGAATATCTAGCTCAAAATGGAGAAAAATAATAGTTTACTAGAGAAAAGTATTAGTACAAAGCATTAAAAATTACACTTCACAAAGACACCCTAAATAATGTCGATCTTGAGCTGATCTTCCTATGTTCCTAATAACTTCTGCATTGCTATCATAGAACAATTACTCTCTAGTAAGATTATGGAGGTTTAAAATATCCATGCCATTCTTAATGTAATGAGCTTTTCTCTCTCTTTAGCTTCTTTTAAAGTCACCAAGCTTGCTACTATTGTTTCTATTTCTGCAATTGAATTTGTTAATGATTTATTTTTAAAGATGTTTTGTTTACATTATGGCCCCTGGCAAAATATGGACATTGATCTGTAATTCTCAGAGAGTAAAAAAGTTAAACGACAACATTTTATGCAATGCAGAGCATGCAAGTTCCAAGGTTTTAAAAAAAAAGAAAGAAACAGAATTAAAGTTAAATTAGTTCATGTAAAACACTGTACAAATGTTTTTTCAAATAAGAATGTCCATCCCACACTCATATATTTGAATGCTTAGTTCTCAGTATACGGAAATTGGTAATGAGTTTAAGAGCTGTGATCTTGCTGAAGGATCTCTGTCACTAGGGGTAGGCTTAAAGGTTTAAAATGTCCATGCCCTTCCTAATGAGCTTTTCTCTCTATTTGCCTCCACCTTGTACATGATGGTATAAACTTATAATTATTTCTCCAGTGCTTTGCCTGACGGTATGTTGCCAAGCTCCTTTCTAAGATGAATGTGAACTCATGCCCTTGAAAGTGTAAGCAAGCCCTAAATTAAATATGTTCTTTTATAAGTTGTGTTTGTTCTGATGTCTCTTTGCAGAGATAGAAAATTAACTAAGACAAAAATTGGCAGCAGAGTGTGTGGTATTTCTGGTATAGACGTGGCTATGCAGGTTTTTTGAGAAATATGGAATATTTGGATACTTTGGACTAGAAAGGGGAATAACATCATATCTTAGTATCTACTAAGCTTCACTTAGTATTTGCTCCTATTTAAGCTTGGAAGACAATACTGCTGAAAGCAATGAGGACTATAGTGTATCCGCTCAAGAGTTTACAGAAGGGAATAATATTAACAACTTGGGTAGTGACCATTCTTGTGATATTTTGCAGAGAATATACATGCTTCCTGCCCTTGTCCTAGAAATCTTCCAGTGGCCAAATTCAAAGGTTTTGGACTAATTTCATTGGCAGAGGTTTCAAGACAACCTAACACTGATTCTATTGCATGGTGGTTATGAAGTATAATACAGCCAGGGGAATCTTTGGCAGACTATAGCAAGATGAACCTCTGAAAAACGTTCAACATGCAACAGATCTGACACATAAGAGCTTTATTGATGGAGAAGAGGGGTGTGAGGATCTGAGGAAAGAATAAAGTTAGACAAGTGGATGTGTACATAGGCAGATAGACATGATGAGAGGGGGCACCCTAGGAGGTCACACAGAGAGAACAGACAGAGGGAACACAAAGAAAGAAAGCTGTTATGTCTGATGGTAGTTATTTCTGCAGCACACACCTGGTGTACCATAACTCCCTGGCATTCTTAAGGCAGTGGCAGATGAATCTATTGCTAGGTCATTGAGAAGAGGCCCGTAGAACTGCCTCTGCCTTAACAATATTTATTAGTGACTACACTTGCAAAATTCTAAAGTGAAAAAGAAAGAAAAAGCAGGTACAAAATGTGCAGTCTGAAAATAAAAAAAAAAAATATCAAAAAACTCTAATACTGAAATCAAATTTTGTTCTCAAAGATATAAGAAAGTTACAGATAAGCCTGAGGCAAAATGTAATACAGTGATACCTTTGGGGCAAGGACCCCACTGTGAAAGTTCCCAAATTGTAAAAATATTGTTGATAGATCTGGGTCTACTTGGTTTTAACAGGTACATTTCCTGATTAATACCAATAAGCCCTATATGGAGCCATTTTTGTCCCCTGTGACTGAAGAACTAACATTCTAGCATTTCAGGGGTAAAGGACGTTGTACTGTCCTCTGTAGGTATTTACTACTGAAATTGCCCTGGGCCCAGGAAGGCTGGATTGTTAGTCAAAATCTAGTCGCAGATTTGGAGAATTTACCATTCATCGAAAGCATCTGGCTTAATGATCCAGCTAAAAAAATGTGGAGCAATCACATCAGCTGGACTGGTTCACCTTAGGTTTCAGGAAATTCTGGGCTCAAAGCTATTTAAAGCAGTTTGTACTTCACACAGATACCTGTATAGAATCTGTCAAGTGGAAAACTGTTGAGACAGATATTACCTGTGTGTTCTTTGACTATCTGGCTTCAGGCCAGACCTTAATAGAACAGAACCAAGATAGTTCAGGCATGAACATGACTTTGGGCTATGACAGGTAAGTAGGCTCAGATATTTTGGTCATCCTGATAAGCCCTTAGAAATAGTGATCACAAGAGTATTCACAAGACCCTGTTTATTGTCCTGTGTGTTCTTTGACTATCTGGGTTTATTGTCTTGCTTGTTCCTTGACTATTTGCACCTATTGTATTGCTTGTTCCACAACCTAGAACAGACCTTAATACTTGCATGTAATTGAAATGGTATAAAAGCAAAACGGGAGAAGGAAGGATGGGATAGGGGGATAATGGTATGGAGGATGGGGAAGGAGCATAAAATCTGAAATGTAAATGAATAAAATATCAAATAAAGAAAGGTTGTTGTTATTCTTCATTATGTGGGATGATTGATTGGTTTGTTTGTGTGTTGGTTGGTTGATTGGTTGGTTGGTTGGTTGATTGAAAAAAGAGAGACACTCCGGATGAGTTTAGCCTTCTCATGGAACAGGGAATCAGCCTCTTGAAGACTGAACCCCAAGCCTTTTTTGCAGAGCCTCTTTATTGTTGCACAAAAGGTATCTTTAGAAAGTCATTTTCAGCATATTAGAACTTCTTATCTGGTCTAGATATTGTCCTAAAAGAATCATCACTTTAAGCAATTCTCACACTTTCTGGTTTTCCCAGCATTTCTCAAGACTACATTATGCAAAGGCTGAGAATCCTTCAAAAGAATACCTCTATAAAATCTCCATCCTTATGGGATGGGTAGAGATAAACAAAGTCCTGACATTATTTTTGATGCTATGATGTGCTTACAAACAGGAATCTGGCACGCTGTCCTCTGAGAGGTCCTAACAGCAAATGTTAAGACAGACATAGATACTTACCCCCAACCATTGGACTGAAGTGAGGGAACCCTATGGTTGAATTAGGGGAAGAACTGGAGAAGCTGAAGGATAGGGCAACACTATAGGAAGACCAGCAGTCTCAACTAACGAGGATCCCTGGAAGCTACCATAGACAGAGTCACCAACCAGAAAGCGTATATGGGCTGGTTCAAGACCCCCAGCATATATATAGCAAAGGACTACCTGGACTAGTTTCAGTGGGAGAAGATGCACTTAATCCTCAAGAGACTTGTAGCCCCATGGAAGGGGAAATGCCTGGTGAGTGAGAGCACCCTCTCAGAGGCAATGGGGAGAAGGAATTGGATAAGGAACTGTTGGAGGTATCACCAGGAGTTGAGCAAAAGCTGGAATGTAAAACATAAAGTAATTTTAAAAACTCAGATAAATGACAAAGGTGTATTTTCAAAGCCTAGATGCCACCACTCTGGAATTCATATCAGGTACAATGGTTCTGATAAGTTCTGCTATAGAATACAACCAGAGGAAAGTTAAAATCTTAAATTTGTGACTAATAACTCTAGTCAGTAATTTTCTAGTTTATCAGAACTCCACTGATGCATGTAAAAACTCTCAACATTTGAAATCTTAGTATAACAATAATGTGAAGGGGAGAGTAAATCTGAAACATTATTTTCTTAAATCACATTCTTATCCATTTAAAACTTTCATTTACATTTTTTAAAACACTTCCTTAGACCCTCTGAACTTACATAATCTTAAAACAATTATAACCATTTATCAGGTACACAAGTAGTTATTACTAAGAGAAGTCACTGCAAAGAAAATTCTTTTAAATAAACAAATAATAGAAAGTTACATCTGAAACCTGTTTACCATCTTTAAGATCAAGCTTCTTAGCAAGGCAAACCTGTCTGATTTTCTCAGCTGGAGGACTAGTAGCTCTAGAAAGAGCAAGGCCTGAAGTTACATAGGAAATGAAGTAACAAGGTACGTTCAGTTTTGGGATAAGATGTGGTTTCTTGGTGCTCTTGAACTTACAATGATAGTTAGCCTAGCTATCAATACCATCAGAGATCTGACAAGGATAACTTACAGCAAGAAATATAATCCAAATGCCTGTGTTTCAGTTACAATGACTTAGACTTATCTGAAGGAGCCAAGAGAAAAGGCCAAAAGGCCCTTGCCAGCTTCCCCAGAAGCCTAGCAGGCTGGTGTTCACAGCAGCCACAGTACTACCACCTTCCCGCACAGCACCACACACATAGAAATCCCCCTTCCAGTACCCAACCCTTCCAGCCAGCGCCAAAGACTACCAATCCTTACTCTAATAGCACCTACATACTGGGAAAGAAGATATAAATCTGAGAACAGATAAACAAAAACAATGCAGCAGCCTCCATGCCACCTGAAGCTGGTACCCTCTGTGATGCATGGCCAAACACTTCCCAACCCAGGTGGTTTATGACCTTGTAAAACACAAAAACCATACATCCTTAGAGAGAAATCATGTCAATTAAGAGTTCCCAGGGAGCTGCGACTGGTTTTTAAAAACACTAAAGCTTCCCTTATCCAAAGCTTCCCTTCCCCTGTGTAACCTGCTTGTAGATATTCCCTATACTCCCTGACATGGGGTCACAACTTTGCTTTGTGCAACTTGTGGTTCAAACCTGGGTTCGAAACAAAGGGCTCTTATGTATCTCTACAGCGGATATGGCAATTCTCTTGGGTTTCCCGAGA
>NW_021604775.1:1323-128136 GCF_004785775.1 Grammomys surdaster | reverse complement strand
TAACTTTTGTTTTGAGACAGCTATACTCCATGAATGCAATGTTCTGCAACAGACATTCCATGATTTTGGCATCAACAACATCCTGCAGTCTCCAATTAAACACAGGATATTCAACTTCATAGATTTATGCAGTGAACTCTGAGGGAACGCTGTAAGTGACTCTAGCCCTGCCATACATTGTAAAACTTCTATTGCTCTTAGAACTGGATCAGTACTCACTGATTCACTCTCTCTGGACTTCATGCTTCCTATTATTATGTGGTCAGTCAATCACATTTGTTTAGCTTCTCAAAATGTAATCTGGCCCTCTTGGACCACAGCTCTATTCTTTTCCTTGTACATGGTTTCGTATGAACTGAATTAGTTGACACCTTAGTTCTAGCTTCTTCCTTTTAGAGGTTTTCTGCATGTTCACAAGTTGGATCATTTTGTGACCCAATTTTGCACTCATAGCTGTTTTCCTTCTGTCTGGTGAGGAGCATGATATCTCACTGTAGCTGAAGCAAACTCTTAGCTAATGCCTTGGCACCAAACTTTTACTTATTTGATTACTCCTCTGACAAACTGGACATTCTTAAATCTTTCTCTCTACATTTTTGTTTTCTTTCTACTGTATATCTGGATAAATGCAGCACAAATGATGATACTACAAACACTATACATACACATTATAAAATATACTCCACAAAACAAGTTAGTTCATGATTTTCACATTTATTTTGATTCAGTGTCTCTGTATTTCAAAAGGATGATGACAAGTTCTTGGTTTTATTTAGTACTAATGGCTCCCAACCCAATTGGAGTTCCTGTGGCTTCTGAAATGCATGACGTCTACCTCCAAATGTCTGTGCTTCTTTCTTCATTCTCATTACCCAAGAGCCATGGTTCCTTGAGCTACACTTACAGTATCCAAGGGCTTTTCACTACGCAGTGTATATCTTCCATGTTCTTCCCACAATGAGTACAAATGCCTTTAGTGTGCATATGAGCTTTATTATCACAAAGACATCACCCTACGTGCCACTTTTTTTTTGCTAGTTATTATTTCTGCTGGTGTGATAAGACAGTCTTACCTAAAAAAAAATTTTTGAGGCAGAAAAAGATCATTTTGACACCTACATGAAGTATATAGTAATTTTAGGAAAGGAACTTGAGAAGGCAGCTAGTTGCACTATATGCATTCAAGAAGCAGAAAGCAGTGAATATTATCCCAGCCAGCTGTATCTTAGTATGTACTCAAGGATAAAAACACAGGGAATAATGTTGTCTTCCTTTAAGGTGCTCAGTCTGATTTATTTTACTCATCAGATTTACCTAAGTTACTCATTCCTAGAGACTAACTAATATAAATAAATCCCTGTGGGCATCTCTGGCAAATCATCTGCCATTGATTACGTATTCTGTATACTTTACATTCAGTATTAGTAATCACACATGTACAAGTAGTTTTCAAATAGAATGAACGTAATATCCAATTGCTGAATACAGTACAAGTTCTGGCTGCTGGACACAGAAAACCAACCTGGAATAAACCTGGAATCTTACTGTTTTATGGCTAATTTCATGGCACTGAAATTTTCTCTCCAGGCTGCTTCCAGACAATAGTCTATATCACTTTAGTGAACAATGGAGTCTAGTTCCAGATCATAGATATACCTGTATATGCAATGATAATCTCTTGGGTAGAGTGTGGAAGCACTACCTGTAAATAAAATCCTTATGGCCAATTATAAACTAAGGCAGGATTAGAAGGTAGGACATCTAGCAGAGAGTGATGAACTCTGAGATAGAGTTTGATGGGGAAGATTTACCCTAGACTTGTAGGAAGTCAGACATACTAAACAGAGGAAAGGTCACTAGTCATGTGGTAGACATAGAATAGTATATGAGTTAATGGAGCTTCAAGCCAGTAGAGGGACAAGCTTAACTCATGGCATGGGCATTTTCAAATGAATGATAAATTTCCAAGTCATCATTTAGGAACTAGGATGGGCTTAGTAAAGCCCTTATAATTACATGCATACAAGATATAGTCAATGGCCCAATGGTCAAAACCATTTTGGATGTAAGTAACTACTTCATACCTGGATTTTAGGTCAGCTTTATAGGAAAAAAATCACATATAATACTTTATACCTGTTCAGGTTTTCATGGATATGGATGTTATGGGCCCTAGTAGTAGAGGTAATACAGTTATTTAGCTATGTGGAGACTATGTGCCAGGTGACTCGCCTGCTTAACGATTTTTTTGAAGTCCATAGAATAGTGCTGTTGTCTTTTCTGGTCAGAAAGGTTCTTTTTACTGCTTGAGGAAGTTACTAGAGAACTATAACTGATCATTCTTCTGAGAAGAGGCAACTGGTAAATTAGTTGGTCCCAACTAGATATCTACAGTACTATTTCCAAGGGTCACAGACCATAAATAAAGAATGTTTAGACAGAATATAAAGTCTGAAGTACTGTATGGGGTCATATGTAATGCTGTATTCTAGGCATGACATGATCATTGCACTCTTGAACTTTCAATAGCTGTTATTATCTGCAGTAGACCCATCCAAATTCAGATAATAAAATTCCATCATGTTGAGGAAGGATGAGTGATTAATGGTAGATGGGGGGGGAAAGTGGAAGTATAGTCCAAAGAAGAAAAAGAAGGAGGAGGAGGAGTAGGAGAAGAAGAGGAGGAGGAGGAGGAGGGGGAGGGGAGGGGGAGGAAAAGGAGGAGGAGAAGGAGAAGGAGAAGGAGAAGGAGAAGGAGAAGGAGAAGGAGAAGGAGAAGGAGAAGGAGAAGGAGAAGGAGAAGGAGAAGGAGAAGGAGAAGGAGAAGGAGAAGACAGATCAGAAATTAGTTGAGGATTTGGGAGAGAAGACTTATTCACATTCCACCATTCCATGATCATCTCTATGTTTCTCTCAAACTGTGTATGTGAATATGAGGATAATGAAGGGATAAAGGGGAAATTATCAAATATACATTATCTACATATATTAAAATATCAGAATGAAGCACTCTAATATACTTCACATATACAACTAAAATGATATTTTGTCAATAAAATCCTCTTCAGAATAATACAATAAACAAAGGAATGTAAATATCAGTGTTTTTATTCTCATAAGAAAAAAACTCCTATGTACTTAGAGCATAGTGCATCTTGGGCACTAACTCATACACATGTCAAGCTTTTACTTCTTTACGTCTGAAACAATTCCCGTTGTGCTCACCTCCATGGTTAGGGTGTCTCCAGAATTCTTCATTCCATTTATGTGTGCAACTTTTCTAAGTTCCTTGAAGCCTTTCTGGGTATTGTTGGTCACAATCAGCCACTAAGCTGACTCTGACAGCCGCCTGTCAAGGAAGATGTTGGAGGTAGAAACAAGTTTTTGCTGTCATTTTCCATTCAAAATTTAACCATCAGGCTGGCGAGGAGCCCCAGCAGTTAAGAACACTGGCTACTCTTCCAGAGATCCTGAGTTCAATTCCCAGCAACCGCATGGTGGCTCACAGCCATCTTTAAAAGAAGCTGAAGTTCTCTTCTGGCCTGTAGATGTATATGTAGCAGAGTACTCATGCATTAAATTAATGAACTTAGAAAACAACAAACAAGCAACCAAAAACAAAAAACAATAAAAAAGCAGAAAACAAAATTAACCTTTTAAATATTTGCTTTTTAGTTGAATACCTACCACATATTCTGATATATGTATCTCTATATTCTTGTGTTGTGTAATACCTTCAGTAAAAGTAGGGACTGATTCAACCACAAAGTGCACTATACTTCTGCAACCTGGATCCACAATGATCCATTTCCCTCTACCTGGATATACATTTGTAGTGTGGCTAATTGAACAAGAATATGAGGGCTGCTTCCAGAGATATATACCAACTTCCATGTAAGCATACAGAAAATATCATTTAATAATGTATTCTTTTCTCTAAATGAATCTGCTAGGATAAATTTTGTATGCTAATTATATCATCTAAATTTCATTCCTAACCACATCTAATCAACTGTTGACATCTGGATGTACAAGCAGGGTAAATCTGATCCTGCTTCTCAGTTACGCGATGGAAGCAGCTGCATAACAATAGTGATATATGTGTTGGGTGATGAAATTATGTGGCAGATGAGTATGCAAGATGAATTTTGTACTTGTCTATGTAAACTCATATCTCTGTATTAACAGAGAGATTTTTTCTTAGAGTCATTTCTGATCAAATGTCTCTATCCTGATGACCCTGTGGTAGCATTTGTTAAATCTTTTTTCTTTTAATACAAAAGTAAGGAGATCCAGATATCAAGTAAGAGATGTGAACACTTCTGAATACATGTTTTATGTAGCCATGTTCTTCCTACATTTAATAGTTTTGGAGAAAAAAATTGCTGTTTATGCCCTTCACTCATATCACCTGCAAAGAAGGTCACCAAACTGTCCAAATCATATTCCTTTCCAACTTTATTTGCACAAATACCACCACATGGAGGCTTTCTATCTTCAGAAATTTTCCTGTTTGGAAGAAATGCTTTATGTAAAATTACACTACCAATTGTTCCATTAAGGCTTCACAACAAAATATGTTAGTCAAAGTTCTATAAAGTCACAGAACTTTTGTGTCTCTATATCTATGTCTATATCTATATATCTATATATATATAGATATAGATATCAACAAATAATACTGACTAAAGTTGAAGACTGTGCTAAATGAGTATCCACTATCTGTGCTATTGGTAAAGCCACATCATGAATTCATGTTGGGGAAAGACTTACCTCAGTTACAGTGGTGGAAAGGAAGTTGCTTCTGTCATAACCAAGCCATCCAGATAGGGTTCAGTGTCTGGTTCTGTCTCAGTAGTGAAAGTGCCATTCAAATGAAGAAGATGCCACTGTTGCTGGCCAGACAATGACACTTATCCAATCTCAGGTTTGAATCCAAGGGGATGGAGATAATCAGGAGGTCATCATGACTCAGGATCTCAGTGTCATTGTCTAGAACAGTGTCCTTGTCAAGGATGGGTATCCAGCAGTGATGACTAGGAACAGCTACAGTAAAATTCGTCAAGATAGTGTTAGGTATCACAATTGAATTGAGGATAAAAACAAGCTATTTGAAGGATCTGGAATTTCTCTAGGCTGCCAACTTGATTCAGGAGTTTCTGAAAGGCCACTGAGGCTGAATAACTAGCTCAAAAGGGAGAAAATTACTTTACTGTAGAAAAATATTGGGACAAAGCATTAAAAATTATATTTCACAAAGACACCATAAATAATGTACATCCTGAGATGTTCTTCATGTGTCCCCATTCATGTCTGCATTGCTGTCATAGGGCAATTACCCTCTAGTGAGATAATGGAGGTTTAAAATGTCCATGCCATCCATAATTATCTTTTATCTCTCTCTTTACCTACTCTTTTTAAAGTCACCAAGCACTTTTCTGCTGTTGTTATTTCTGCAATGGAATTTGTTAAAGACTTATTTTTAAAGCTATTTTGTTTACACAATGCTCCATGATCAAATATGGACATTGATCTACAAATCTCAGAAAATAAAAGGTTAAACTATAACATATTATTCATTGCAAAACATGCAATCTACAAGGCTCCTAGGTGACCCACTTTATTTTTATGCAGTGTGCTGTGTTTAATATTGAACTTTGTTAAGAGAGTTAAGGAAAAGAATTAAAGTTAAATTAGTTAAGGTAAACACAGACTGCATGCTGTTTCAAATAAGAATGTCCCTTGCAGACTCATATGTTTGAATGCTTGATTCTCAGTAGATAGAAATTGTTGATGAGATTAAGAGATGTTACCTTGGTGGAGGACATTTGTCACTAGGGGTATGATTAGAGGTTTATAATATGAATGATATGCCTAATGAGCTTTTGTTCTCTGTTTGCCTCCACCTTGCCTATAATGATATAAGCTCTTAATTATTATCCTAGTGCTTTGCCTGCCACTATGTTGCCAAGCTCCTTTCTATGAAGAATGTGGACTCATGCCTGAAGACTGTAAGCAAGCCCTAAATTAAATATGTTGTTTTATAAGTTGTCTTTCTTCTAGTGTGTTTTCACAGGAATAGAGAATTAACTACGACAAAAGTTGGTAGCAGAGGGTGGTATATTTCTGTCACTAGCCTGGTTTTGCAGGTTTTTTAAGAAATACGGAAAATATGAGGACTTTGGAGTACAAAATTGGTACAACATTATATTTTAGTGTCTAATAAGTTTCACTTCATATTTGCTCCTATTTAAGCTTGGAAGACAACAGTGCTGACAGCAATGTGGACTATGAAGGTCCAACTCAATAGTTACAGCAAGCAACAATAATAGCACCTGGGATAGTGACCATTCTTGTGACATTTTGGAAAGAATATGCCTGCTCCTTGTCTTTGTTCTAGAAATATGCCCGAGGATAAATTCAAAGGTTTTAGACTAATTTCATTGGCAGAGATTTCAAGACAGCTTGACATTAATTCTATTGCATGGCTGTTATGAAATATAATAGAGCCTGTGGATATCTTTGGCAGGCTACTAAAGTGTACCCCTGAACAAAATTCACCATGCAAAAGATCTGATACAAAAGAGACTTATTGATAAAGGAGATGGAATTGAGGACCTGGGGAAAGAATAGAAGTAAACAAGTAGATGTGTAGACAGGCAGGCATACAGACAGACAGGTAGACAGGCAGACAGACAAACAGGCAGACAGATAGAAGGAAGCAGCAAGAGAGCCATGAGGATAACTAGGGGGAATACGGGTCACACAGCAAGAACAGAGAGGGAACACAAAACAACAAAGCTGGTATAGCTGGTGGTATTTTTATCTTCAGCATGCTTCTGGTACACCTGGTGTACCTGGCATACTTGCATCAGGGGCAGGTCAACCAATTGCTTTGTCCATGAAAGGAGACCAGTAGAATTACCTCTACTCTAACAGTGATTATTAGTGACCACACAACGTTTGAAAGTGAAAAAGCTAGGAAAAGGAGATACTGAGTATGAAGTTTATGTATGAAAAGAGAACCAGAAAATTCTAATATTGCAGCAAAGTCTTGTTCTCAAAGATATAAGATTAAATATAAGCCTCAGGCAAAATGCAATAAAGTGGTGCCTTTGAGGCAACAATCCTCACCCTGCAAGTTTCCAAATTGTAAAAATATTGTTGGTAGATCTGGGTTTATTTGCTTTAACAGGCACATTTCCCAGGATGCCAATAAGCAACAAAGGGAGGAATTTTGTCCCCTATGTCAATGAGTTTCCTTATGAACTGATGTGCCAGCATTTCAGGGATAGAAGGTTATGTACTCTCTTCTGTAGCTACATGCTGCTGAAATTGCCAGGACTCAGAATGACTGGAAGTCTAGTCAAAGGATGGGAGGGGATTCAGTCAATTGAACATTCATCAAAAGCACCTGGTTCAATAATCCAGATGAAAAAATGGGGAGTAAACACATTAGCTGGCCTGGTTCACCTCAGCTTTCAGCAAATTAAGGGTTCAAAGCCATTTGAAACAGTTTGTACTCCACGGCTGATTCCTGGATAGATGTGTAGGTCAAGTGGAAATCTGATTAGACAGATACTGACTAAGGATGGAAGATAAAGTTTATGAACTTAAAGGAAAATCTTACATTTCAGGCTCCTCGGTTTACAGTTCTGAAAGTTTTGGGAGAGGAGAAGTTCAAAGAAGTGGGCAATGAGGGAGAGATCACAACCTGAAGAATAGGAAGGTGGGGAAACAGGCTGTAATTATCTGGAGTAAATTTGATCTGTAAGAGGTTGATCCAATTCTTAAGATTCTGAGGACTCACTAAAATTTAAATTTTTTTCTTTACAAAAGAGAAGTTTTGGGTATATTAGCATTACTACTGTTTGTTGTCTGTACTAAAATCCACACTGTAGCAAAAGCACCAAACAGTTGTCTATAAAAATGCTGGATAGAATCATGACTTCTAGTTATTTTTAAAATGATTACTTTGGGTTACCAAGAATGAGCATAGTTTTCTCTCTACTGATAGTTGTCTATATATAAAATGGATTGAGACTCTTTTAGCCCAATGACAAGTGCCTTTAAGTCCACGATTGGAAGACTGTTGTTATTCTTCATTATGTGGGATGATTGATTGATTGATAGGTTGATTGAAGAAAGAGAGACATTGCATGATGAGTTTAGCCATCTCAAGTGGCAAGGAATCAGCCTCTCAAAGACTGAACTCCAAACCCTTTCTGCAGAGCCATTTTAATATTACACCAAAGGTAATCTTCAGAATGTCAATTTCTGCATATCAGAACTTCTTGTCTGATCTAGCTGTTGTCCTAAAAGAACCATCACCTTAAGCAATTCTCAGACTTTCTGGTTTGCCAGGCACGGCTCAAGACTAATTTATACAAGGGCTGTGAGAATCATTTAAAAGAATAGCTCTATAGAGTCTCCATCTCATGGGGGTTGGGGGGACCAAGATTTGACACTATTACTGAGGTTATGATGTGCTTACAGATAGGGACCTAGCATGGCTGTCCTCTGAGAGACTCTACCAGCAGTCGACTGAGACAGACAAAGATTCTTACACCCAACAGTGAACTGAAGTTGGAAACCCCTATGGTTGATTAGAGGAAGGACTAAAGACACTAGATGGTAGAGTGGACCCAAAGGAATAACAGGAGTCTCAATTAACCCAGACCCCCAGGAGCTGCCAGAGATTGAGCCACCCAACAGGCAGTGTACATGGGCTTGTCTGAGACCCCCAGCGCATATAAAGCAGAGGACTGCCTGGAATGGCCTCAGCGAGAGAAGATGCACCTAATCCTCCAGAGACTTCAGGCCCCAGGGGAATGCCTGGAGCAGGAGGAGCACCCTGTCAAAGGAAATAGGGAGAAGAAATGAGATGATAAAGTGTCAGAGGAGGTATTAGGGTGTGGGCAACAGCTGGAATGTAAATATATAAAATAATTTTTTAAAACTCAGATAACAGACACTAAAAAAATCTATTTTCAAAGACTAGGTGACTTCACTGTAGGATTCATACCAGGTACAATGGTTCTGATAAATTCTGCTACAGAACATAACCAGAGGAATTTTAAACTCTTAAGTTTGTGACTGATAACAGCATGACCCATCCAGCTCATTCATTCAACCTGGTCTCAAGGGAAGGAGTGAGGAATGAAAAGAAAAAGACAATTAGAAAACATTATAACATGACTCCAGCCACTGCTGAGGCCGAAGCAGCTTTATTTTTTCCCAGTCTGCTTTCATATCATTTTAGGTACATCCAAAATCATGGTCAGTTCTCAGAACAAAACAAAGTAATCAAGCAAAGTAGTATGCAAGGAAATCACACAACATAGTAATCAAGCAAAGTAGTAAGCAAAGACATCACACAAGGTAGTAACCAAGCAAAGCAGTAAACAGAGCCCCATGATCACTGCTTCTAATACTCTTATCTCAGCCTACTTCCTTGTCTGAGTCCAGTGACAAATGCCAAATTTTTAGAAGTGTCACCAGAAGTTCTCAACAACAGTAGTCAGTGATTTTCCAGTTTACCAGAACTCCATTGGTCAATGTTAAAACTCTAAACTTTTGAAATCTTAGTATAACAATAGCATAATGGAGAGTAAATCTGAAACTTTTATTTTCCTAAATCACTTTCTTATACCTTTAAAACTTTCATTTACATTCATTAAACCACTTTCTTAGACCCTCTGAACTCACATAAAACTTAAAACAATTTTAACCATTTATCAGAGACACAAGTAGTTATTACTAAGAGCAGTCATTGCAAAGCAAGTTCTTTTAAGAAATGGTATAAGTTACAGCTGAAACCTGTTTGTCACCTTTAATATCAAGCCTGTTGGCAAGACAAACCTATTTGCTCTTCTCAAGTGTATGTCTAGTAGCTCTAGAAAGAGCAAGGCCTGAAGGCACATGTGAAATGAAGTAACAAGGTAGCTGAAGGTTTGGGGGAAACAGCTGATTTCTTGGTGCTGCTAAAGTGACAAACTGTGTTAGCATACCCATCAATACCATCAGAGATCTGACAAAGATACTTATATCAGGAAGTTTAATCCAAAAGCCTATGTGTCAATTACAATGACTAAGACTTACCCACTATCTAGATGGTTGACTTAGGCTACCGAAATCTTTATGGCTTTGTTGAGAGCAGTGGTTATTCTTTGGCTTTCATATAGAAAAGAATTTGATCTGCAGCTGCCTCACAGAGCAACTGCCAGATCCAGGTCTGAGAGATTTTCCTATAGAGAAGATACTTGGGAAACTGACCTTACATTGACCTGGCTAGGTAGAGCAATTAACTCAAGAGTGTCCACAGATTGGACAGAGCCCTGGTGGCAGGTGAGGCATGAGGAAGTTTTCCCAATAGTTAGTAATACCACAATCTAGGTGGAGTCATGCCTGTCCCATTGTCGGTTTTGGCAATCTTAGGGTTCCTTGGGTTCCCTGTATGATCTGACATTTCTCTATATCTCAGGAAGCTTCTTGCATTTAATATTTTAAATGCCACATCAGCAGATCTCTGAAAAATTTGAGGAACATAATCTATTAAGTATATCTGATTTTATTCAAATTTTATTCCTTTTTTGTTGCTGGCTTTCACACAAATGCCTAGTGTGCTTCTGAACACAGTAACTAATTTAATCATTTATAATGTGACTATTAATTTGCATATCTTACGCATCTTTAACAATTTATAACAAGTTATTAGCTTTTATAAGAACAGAATTTGCACATTTAATTCTATCGAGTTTGAACCTTAAAAAAAGAACAATTTGTGAAATGTAGCTCTTTAATTATCAAAATAAAACTTCAAATGATAATAAATCCAGTCCATGCGGACTTTATTCTCCTGGGACTTCTATAGTGCAACATTAAAGAGTAACAGAGTTTTTGTATTACTTGTTTATAAAATAGCTAAAATTTAACAATGTTAGCAAAGAGAGGGAGGATAGACCTACATTCTAATGTTTGCTTCTGTTAAGCTGAATAGACCTTTGGTGAGGAGAGAAATCCTTTGCCATACTGCCTAGGTCATTGTCTTGCTTCATCATAAGATAGAAAGATACCAGTTTCTGATGTTTTTTATTTGATACTCATAGAGGTGGCTCTAACTCTTCAGCATTTTATTTATTTTCAAAAATTAAATATTGATGAAGGCATTGAAGGATGAAACATTTTATAAATTTAAAATGTTCCATGGCCTTATTAATATATACACAGTAAAAGATGGCTCTTTGAAATATCCATTTTCATATGTAAATTTTCTGTAAAACTAGAAAATTTGCTTATAAAGATTTTTTTAAGTAAAATAATGTATTTAGTTAGGTTAGCAACTTAAACTTGTTTGTACCATCCCTTCCAATGAGTATAATACACAATCAACTTTCAGGACATAGATAGTGAAGATCAGACAAAGTGAATATACTAGTAAAATTTGTAACTGATATAGGAAAGGAAGATGACTCATGGAATTCAATAAAAACATTGCTTCATTTTGAACATCAAATCTAAGCACTATCAGGCTTTCCTTACCTACTCATATTTTTTTTAGTTTACATACCAAAATAATATTAATTTGCAACACCAATATGCACAACAAAAACATACTCCAAGAAGAAATGCAGAGTCTAACTTGTAGAAGTATACTTATGACTAATAAGCATGCAGACAATACTCACAAAATTAGAATTTTATGTTATACATGCAAGCTAGCTTATAACATTTGGAAATGTTACCTCCGTAAATATTATCAGCTGTCGGAAATGCAAATGCTATTTGGTAACAGACTGAAAGTAACTTAAGAAAAGAAAATGCAAACACTTCCTTTATCTTAAGCTTAAAGAGAGTCTGGTTGACCAAAAATAATTCAAAAGAATGAGGATTCCTGGATTAGGAAAATGTACTGACTTAGGGAATAACATAGGCATGAAAACTATAAGTGGAGGAGCCAGGCAAAATTGTCTGATACGACAGGTTAGGGTGGGAAATTGGAAGTATCTGCACCCCCTTCTCTGTGAATTCCAAATTTCTAATATAAAATTTCATTGGAAAAACAAATATTCCTTTAGGGTCCTAGCAAAGGGAGCTTCTATCAGAGAGCCACATGATCCATTATATAATATGTTGCATAAACTTCCAGAAATAAGTGTTGGTCAGGGAAGAAATAAATCAAAGTATAGACAGGTCCATGGAGTCATGATTAGAGAGATCTTACCAGGCATGCTTCAACATGTCAAGAAAATGTCCACTGGAATGGGTTTGCAATCTCCATTAGCCAAATTCAAGTGGCAAGCTGACAATGAGCCAAAAATCAATGTTCTCACTTCTGAATTTAATCATAGAAATGTAAGATCACTGGTGAGCAGATAAAATAGTGAAATGGGAAGAAAAAGAGGAGCAAGGGAGGAAGTATGTGTTAATCATTACGTTCTTCTAAACATATAAGTTAACCAACTTAGTGAGAAGGATGTTTAGAACGGTCTTATTGCTCAATGAAGACAAGAATTTTAACTTATATTTACATGTGTTGAATTCTGTATTCACTGGATATTTTGAGTTATACATTTTTAAATTCATCCCAATGTCCCAATATAAAACACACATAAATTTAAAAGTCCCATTGTCTGAAGTGAAACTTCTGGTTTCTTTGGAAAGGAAGTTATGTCAAATGATGTTTTTCTGGAGCACACAGATGAATAGATATTTTCCTAAAGCAGACACAGGAGAAAAGTTGTTTTGCTAAAATAAAGACATGGAAGGATGTACGATGTTGAAAAGTAATATAAATATAACCCAATACTTGGTGGATGATGGTAGATGGTACTGGTTCACCTTGCCCTTCCTTACTGGTCACCTTTTTCTTGACTCATAGAAATAAATGCACCAAAACTTCTGGTGGTGTTCTGGAGGCTTCTCACCACAGTGGCAAACTCAGGCCAATTGACAGTGTGAGGTAGAAGTTTCTGGATTTGTCAGCTGATACAGTCTCACATGGTGTTTTGCTGAGGACACGTGATGTTTGAAGGGAGTATAAATAGGATTCAATGGATAGTGACATTCAGCTTGCATAGCTAGCTTTGCAACACTTTGTTGGGTTCCCACCTTCAGTGACCTTCACGTTGTGATGAGAGGCACAGCAGAGAATGTGTGGTGTTCCTGCTGGTCCTATTCAATCCTGCTGACACATCCCAATTCATAGGAAGCCTGTCTGTTTCTGCTGGGTCATGCCACCACTGCTGATTTATGTTTGCTTTCCTGACACTACTAAACTGGACTTCTGGTATACTCTAAATTGGATATTGGAATCATCCTAAAGGAATTAATAATAAACAGCATACAACAGAACTGTGTGTCTTCTTCTGGATCAATATGCGATTGCTGATTTATGAATGGTGTTTCCATGTGGATCAAGCTGCAGCTGCTGGTTCATGTGAACTGAAATGCTGATATACTAACAATGTAGATTGGATTTGTTCCAGAGAAATATTCCTAAATAGGTCCATCCCCACCCCATATTTTAATAATCTTTATTTTCCCACTGCCTAAGTTTTGTAGTGGGTTACAAGGGAGGTTAAAGCATTTTAAACTCCTTATTAAAATTAAGTTTTGAAAAATCTAAGTCAACAATACTCTTTACATTTTTCTATACCCTAAATAATTTTGAATTCCATAAGAGAAGGCAAATCAAAGCAAAAACAATGTCCTACAGTATAAGTTAAATCCTATAGCTAAATATCTGGCATCTTGGATTTATGATCTTCCAGGGTTCAAAGGGCTTAGACAGTGCCATATATATCAATTTGCCAACTGTCACACACATAGCTTGTCTCATTGGTTCTTAACATGTGAGACAGACTCCATTTGGGATTCTAATGGTACTTTCACATGGTCACTAAGACCATAAGAAAACATATGTTTACATTATAATTCAATACAGTAGCAAAACTACAATTATTAATTAGCATCAAAATACCTTTGTGGTTGGGGTCACCTCAACGTGAGGCAATATATTTAAAAAGCATAGAATTAGCACAGTTAAGAAGCATTCTAGACTGACTTTATTCCATACCTGCTACTGCTTTCTTGGTGACACCACAATCATGGCATCTCCAATATACTAGAGTCTCCACCACAAGTGGAGACTCCTTCACTCTTGTAGCTTTCTGTTATGGAAAATATTAAAAATGACACCAAGTTCCCATGCTATGACCAGCTACTCTCTGCCCTGGTGGCAGACTTGCCACCTCTGTCTCTAAGATTGTACCCATGTTGACCAATCGCTTTCTTCCTATCTCCAGTTCCCTCGTCTCAATGCCACCCCTAACTTCTCAGCCATAAACCTCTTATGGTCAGTGGTCCCACATTTCAGTACCCAGTAAAACAAAACTCCTGAAGCTTATAATTATCCAGTCAGATTTATACAACAATAAATTCTTAATTCACAAGATGCCACCTCAATAATTTCAGAACCAACTGATAATGATACAAGCTGCCCACCTAGATTTGACAAGCTATCCCAATTATTTTATCCCTCTATGAAATTATATCCACCTGTGGCTATTTCATGCCACACTGAATCTGAATCATCCTGTTTGTCTGCCTCCTTCTTGCTACATCTCCTCTCTTCCATCTGCCTCCATTTTGCTTCCTCTCCTCTCCCCAGAGCAGCTCTCTGTCCCTGCAACTCTTAGCTCTGCCTCCCTTGTCCCTATCCCAATCAGAGGCTTCCTGCTGCACTAATATTTAATGTAATTGGACAGGGGAAATCCTGCAACATATCACCCTTTCTGTTCAAGTAAAAAAAAAAAACCCTTTTCTCTCAAATATAAATTGAGCAAAACTATTATCATTTTGTAATTTATAAAGTACAAGATAGATCTAACACCCAGTCCAACAGTTTTGTCAATAAAATAGAACACTCTCCTCTACTGTAATGTAAAAGACTCATCATTCTACACCTGATTTATGTCCTAGCTTTCGATTGTATGCCATAAGAAAATCATCCTCTCAAATCTCTACCATCTTTCTCAATGCTAAACAGTTTGGGTTGGCTATAAGATTACCAGTCTTCAACCCCATCAGAAATCAAAGAATGACTAATAATATTACCTGAAAACATTAGAAGCACAAACCATAGCTTCCAAAACTTGGCCAATTTATAGAGATCACTGATCATCTTGACAGTCCCTTATACACCAAAATATTGAAGCATCTGTCTTCAGCCTTCTGGCCCAGGATTATCTGACAAATCTTTGTAATATAGAATTTTGAAGGGATGATTACCCTGTCTTGGCAGAGATTTTCAGTCGACTATTCCATGTAGTGTGTCCTTTTTCTGGACACTATTTTTTCTGTAGGTGAAATGAGGCAATTCTTGCCTACTGGCTGCAACACCACAACTGGAGCAACTCCATTGATGCTCAATTTCTTCTTTGAACCCAAGAAAGGGTTATTTTCAGGAGCAGACATGTCTCTAGTCAAATGATCCTTATTAAAGAAATGTCCATAAACATCATATTCTGTGGACTTCAGAAGCATTTGAAGACTTTCTACCCAAAGTATTTCTGAATTGTTAAGCCTTGAGAACTCTTGGTCATTTCTGATTGACATGTCTCAGAAAAACCCTTTTAATTAACTCAGAATCATGAGTTTGCTATCTGGCCCTTAACTCATATTGCTTAATCATCTAAAAATAGTTTATAATAGCAGTTATAGAAGGACTGGGTCTAACCCCTGTACTGTACTTTTAAACTTTTGTATCTATAGAAGAAATTTATACCAATGGAAACCTTGATTTTGCGTCAAAATAAATTCTGTACAAAAATAAGAAATTATGACTTCAACTTAGTAACAATTATAAAGTATTCTACCAACCAATTGAGACTACAGCTATACAATCAATTCTAGCTATTTTCTCCCTGTTCCAATTATGACCATTTCTAAATTCCCTAGAAAGGCAACCTTAGTAAAACCACCTCCCAAAAACCACCCCGATGCCCAGGGAACTGGGATGACTTCACTTCAAAACTTCTTCAAGCTGAATATGGGTGTTGGGTTATTTTTGAAGGTGGGGGAAGGGTTGGGAAAACGGGGGTTTGTTGGCCTTAAGAAGGCCACACTAATGATTGATTTAGTCTCTGATGCCTGTGTCCTGACTGGTTCTGGCTGAAAGTCCAAGACATTAGGAGTTCAAGCAGGTCAGTTCAGCATGTCTGACAATTAGACTCACCAAAGCTGTATATTGTGTAATATACAAATTTCAAAACAAAATTTTAGTATCACCAACAACTTTTTTGTTAGATTCTCTAGAATCTTGTTCTCTAGTGGTCTCCCTCTATAAAATCAGATCCATTGTGTGACTTTGAGAGCAGAGCATGGTTTCTGGTGGAGCACTGGCTAGAGATGGTCAGAGACCCAACAGGTATCCCTGCAAAGGACAGCATACATTTCGCCACAGTCCCAGACTCCAGACTTCTGACACAAGGCTGAAGACCTCGATTGATCCTCGCCTTTCAGTCGTGTAGGGCAACACCCCTCTACAAGTAGAGGGCGTGACTACAGGCTGTAGAGCCTCATGAGATCTCCATATTAATGAGGTACCTAAAGGCCAGAGAGGATAGCAAATTAAGCATTTCTTCCCATACCCTCGTCCTTACAAATAGAATTTAACCTCAGACCTGCCATGAGGGTACAGGTTACAGCTATATCCACTCTCCGCCATGACAATAAACCTTTTAAAACCATGGACTTCCTGATGTCTTTGGGGCTGGCTGTGGAGAACCATGGAGAAAAATCTTCAACTACTGAGCCACGATCTAATCTCCTGTGGAGGACCTCTCTGCATTCCTGCCATGGAGGCCTGCCAGCTCAAGCAAGGTAGCCAAGCCAGCCTTGACCCAGCCAAGTGAACTGCACTGACTAAGAGTTTCTACCCTGTAGGGCGCCACCTGAGCTTCTCTCCCTCTCATTCCTCTCGACTGTGGGCTGGTATAGCCCACATGCCCATTCTGTCTCTGTCCTTCTGTGATCCCCAGTGGCATCTGGGTGCCCAAGGGATGAGACCACTGGTCTCCCCACTAGCCACTTCAACCGAGAGACCCCAACCCAGGAGCTTTGCCCCCACAGAACTTCAGGCTGAGACTTCTCCATGCCTGGGTGGAGCTCAGTGGCTTCTTGTAGACCAGAGTCAACTCAGTGCCACGTGGAGTACACTCAGTCAACTTCCCGAACTTCTGGTCCCCAAGCGGCCCACTCGTGAGCTACAGGACCACAATCTATATTGATCTGGAAGTCGTATAGACACTGATCACCTTTTATAAAAATGCAAAGAAAAAACCTTTCTCCCAAATCACCATGTCCTTGAGCCAGTAACCAGAAAAACCTTAAATTTGACTTTTCTCCCAGAGGGCTAATATAACTACAAAATTCAAAATCACACCCATTTTGAAAATTATTTATGCCAGCTTTGAAGTAATTAATTCAAACTTTTACTAATATCTGCCAATAGGAAGCAGGCAGTTTTTACTTATTAATCTCTCTACCTAGAACAGCCATTCTGTTATATCATCTATCTGTTCAGCTCTCTACCTGAGCTACAGGCACTTATTAATTAATACCTGTACATAACAGGCAATTATTATCAATGTCCTGTCTACTTGGAATGACTAACTTATTTTCCCTGTCCTGGTTCCAGTGAAATTCCCCCCACGTGATTCAGATTAAATCTGTACATAAATCTTTCCTAAAAGCAAATAATTTCATTCCATTCTACAGCTTTCTGACTCAGAGCAGCCTGCACTCTCCACAGCAGGGCACCTCAGAGACTGCTAGCTGTTCCTTTGTTCCAATTGAGCCCACATGACTCCTCTCAACATTACCCAGCTACTCAATAAAAATTTAAAAACAAACAAACAAAAAACCTGCTAACTCTCAGGCTAATAAACATAAATTCCTAATGTGTTGCTGCCCAACATGTTGTTTCAACACCTATTGCAGAAAATATTAAAAATGACAACAGGTTCCCACACTATGACCTGTTGGGAGTAACCTTGTTTATACATTAATGGCCTAAGTCAGGCTTATATGCCTACTGACACAAAGTCTTGGTCTCAGTGGGAAAGTACTAACCCTAGAACAGATAGCTATAGATCTTGTAGACAGGTAGCCCTGGTGGGAAAGTACCAGCCTAGATAAGAACAAATAATCATAGATCTTATGGACAGGTAGCCTTGGTGGTAAAGTACTAGCCTAGATCAGAACAAATGAATAATAGATCTTATAGACAGGTACATAGTAACCTGTTCTGCCCAGCTTCTTCTGTGAACTTTTCACCCAGCCAATATCCTATTCTGGAAAACATCTGTACTCCCCCTGAGAACACCTGCAATCCCCAGAAACAAAGAAGACCCTATGTCATCCTCCTCCCCAGATCCTGCTTCTATGTGTATATAACCCCTGTATGAAAAAATTAAAATTACCTGATCAGACTTCCTGAATTCTCTCTTTCAGGTGGTCCCCAAGTCCCAGTTCACCACGCAGAAGATTGGGGCGATGACCAGCTACACTTTGTCACAGAGACGATCTTGCCTCCTCTCTCTCTCTAAGCTAGTCTGCATGGGAACCAATGGTGGTCTTCCGAGCTCCAGTTCCCTTGCCTCAGTGCCACCACTAATTTCTCAGCCACAAACCTCTTGAAATCAGTGGTCCCACATTCCAGCAACCCAGTAAAACATAACTCTTGAAGCTTAGAATTAACTGGTCAGATTTATACAACAATAAATTCTCAATTCACAAGATGCCAACTCAATAATTTCAGAACCAACTGATAATGATACAAGCTGCCCCCCCCCAAGATTTGACAAGCTATCTCAATTATTTTATCCCTCTATTAAATTATAACTACCTGTGGCTATTTGACTCCAAGCTGAATCTGAATAATCCTGTTTGTCAGCCTCCATCTTGCTTTCTCTCCTCTCTTCAGAGTTGTTCTCTGTCCCTGCAACTCTTACCTCTGCATCCCGTTACCATGTCCAAGAGCAGGATTCCTGCTTAACTATTATTTTAGTGTAACTGGACAGGGAAAATCCTGCAACAGCTCTCCATGACCACTTTAGTTGCAGCTTACTTGTGTCAAAATCAATATCATGTGGAGGGTCTCACACAGTACTAAGTTCTGCTGCCATAATGAGATTCAACTTTATCCCCTCCGGATAGTGGTTCTGTGTGCTTACCCTGAGGACATACTTTCCAGAAGATTTCACCCTCAATAATTATGGCTTCTTCTTATTCACAGCTACTATCTCAGCTTGTGCCATGCAGCACTGATTGTCCAGGAAAAACAGGGATTTATTGTCTGGCTACTGATCTCTTCTCAATCACAGCTGATTTAGCAGCCTGAGTTCGCCAAGTATGCCAGATTCTTACTTCCAGGTATCATGTGAATAACGTCAATAGAAACTTTGGGGATGTCTCATCCTTATTATAGAACTTTCCAAGGCACATCCTCCTCATCTGCAATATTCTCAGCATTATCTTCCAAGTTCCCACAACAGTCCACCAAGTTGTGATCACACGATGACTTTTCTTTTTCTTTTTTAAAAGTAAAACAAATATCATTTATATTTTTATTTAATCTTCTTTTTATACTCCAGACTTTATCACACTCCCAGTCTGTCCTCTGACTGTTCCACCTCCCAAACCTGCCCTTTCCTGTCTCCATGAGGACCTCGATATACCCCTACCCTGACCGTACCAGACCTCTCCAAACCCAGGGGTCTCCAGTCTCTGCTCTTGATTTAACTTTGGTATGTTTTATCTGACTAGTAAATCACCAAATTGATATGTAGTTTCCAGTTTTGTTGAGTTTAGGCATTTGTAAGAGGATCTGATTACTTTTTGAATTTCCTCTTTCTGTTATGTCACTCTTCCTTTTTATTTTTGATTTTGTTAATTTTGATACTGTCTTTGTGCCCTTAGTAAGTTTGGCTAGGGGTTTATCTATCTTGTTGAGTCCCTGAAAGAAGTAACTTTGGTTTTATTGATTCCTTGTATCCTTCTCTTTGTTTTATTTTATTGATTTTGACCCTGAATTTGACTATTTTCTGCCTTGTACTCCTCTTGGGTATGTTTGCTTCTTTTTGTTCTACAGCTCTCAGGTGTGCTGTTAAGTTGCTAGTGTAGGATCTCTCCAATTTCTTTATCATGGCACTTAGTGCTATGAACTTTCCTTTTAGGACTACTTTCATCCCATACATTTGGATATGCTGTATTAATTTTCTTTGGATTCCAGGATGTCTTTTATTTCTTTCTTTATTTTTTCCCTGACCAAGTTATCATTGAGTAGAAAGTTGTTCAATGTCTTTGGTTGTGTGGAATTTCTGTTCTTCTTGTTGTTATTGAAGACCAGCCTTAGACCATGGTGATCTGATAGGATGCATGGGATTATTTCAGTCTTCTTCTATCAGTTGAGAGTTGTTTTATTATGAATTACATGGTCAATTTTGTTAACGATGCAATGAGGTGCTGAGAAGAAAATCTTTTTTTTTTTTTTTTTTTTGGTTTCAGGATGAAATCCTCTTTAGTTATCTGTTAAATCTATTTGGTTCATAACCTCTATTAGTTTCACTGTGATTCTGTTTATTTTCTGTTTCAATGACATGTCCATTAGTCAAAGTGTAGTAATGATGTCTCCCACTGTTATTGTGTGGAGTTGCAATGTGTGTTTTAAGCTTTATTAATGTTTCCTTTATGAATATGGGTGTCCTGTATTTGGGACATAGATGTTCAGAATTGAGACTTACTCTTCGTGGATTTTTCCGTTGATAAATTTTAAGTGTCATTACTCATCTCACTGGATAATTTTGGTTGAAATTCTATTCTATTGGCTATTAGGATGGCAACTCAAGTTTGTTTCCTGGGACCATTTGTTTGGAAGAATTTTTCGAACCTTTTATTCTTAGGGAATATTTGTCTTTGTTATTAAGATGTGTTTCTTGCTTCCTCCCCTGCCTGGTCCTTTGGGCTGGGGCAGACACAGAGTTGGTCTGCTCCTGTCCTGTGGAGATACTGACTCCTGAGTCATCCTAGAGGAGCCACTGCACTCAGAGCAGCTGACACTGAGTTGATCTACTCTTGTCCTGTGGAGATACTGACTCCTGAGTCATCCTAGAGGAGCCACTGCACTCAGAGCAGCAGACACCAAGATTAGGATCATAAGACTACAGAGACATCTGGACTCTGAGGAGCTCTGCAACAAGCAAGATAACTGGAAATACAGACTCCAGTCTTACACAGTGAGGGCAGGCAACACTAGAGTTAACCAGATGGCGAAAGGCAAGCGCAAGAACATAAGCAACAGAAACCAAAGTTTCTTGGCATCATCAGTACCCAGTTCTCCCAATATAGCAAGCCCTGAACACCCAATCACACCTGAAAAGCAGGATTCAGAATTAAAATCACTTCTCATGATGATGATAGAGGATTATAAGAAGGAATTAAGTAACTCCCTTAAAGAAATACAGGAGAGTACAAGTAAACAGATAGAAGCCCTTAAAGAGGAATCACAGAAATCCCTTAAGGAAATGCAAGAAAACACAAAGAAGGAATTAAACAAAAACATTCAGGATCTGAAAATGGAAATAGAAACAATAAAGAAAGCTCAAAGGGAGACAACCATGGAAATAGAAAACTTAAGAAAGAGATCAGGAGTCATAGACGCAAGCATCACCAACCGAATACAGGAGATAGAAGAGAGAATCTCAAATGCAGAAGATACGGTAGAAAATATTGACACAGTTGTCAAAGAAAATACAAAATGCAAAAAACTCCTAACTCAAAACATCCAGGAAATCCAGGACACAATGAGAAGACCAAACCTAAGGATAATAGGTATAGATGAGAATGAAGAGTCCCAACTTAAAGGGCCAGTAAATATCTTCAACAAAGTTATTGAGGAGAACTTCCCTAACCTAAAGAACAAGATGCCCATAAACATACAAGAAGCTTACAGAACACCAAATAGACTAGACCAGAAAAGAAATACCTCCCGTCACATAATAATCAAAACATCAGATGCACAAAACAAAGAAAAAATACTAAAAGCAGAAAGGGAAAAAGGTCAAGTAACATACAAAGGCAGACCTATAAGAATTACACCAGACTTCTCACCAGAGACTATAAAAGCCAGAAGAGCCTGGACTGACATCATACAGACCCTAAGAGAACACAATTGCCAGCCCAGATTACTATACCCAGCAAAACTCTCAATCACTATAGATGGTGAAACCAAGATATTCCATGACAAAACCAAATTTGCACAATATCTTCCCACAAACCCAGCACTTCAAAGGATAATTGATGGAAAATGCCAACACAAGGAGGGAAACTACAACCTAGAAAAAGCAAGGAAGTAATCTTCCAACAACCCCAAATGAAGATAACTATACAAACATAACTTTACCTCTAATAGCAAAAATAACAGGAAGCCACAATCATTTTTCCTTAATATTTCTTAACATCAATGGTCTCAATTCCCCAATAAAAAGACGCAGACTATCAGACTGGATACACAAACAAGACCCAGAATTTTCCTGCATACAAGAAACGCACCTCAGTGACAAAGACAGACACTACCTCAGAATAAAAGGGTGGAAAAAAATTTTCCAAGCCAATGGTCCCAAGAAACAAGCTGGAGTAGCCATTCTAATATCAAATAAAATCGACTTTCATCCAAAATTAATCAAAAAAGATAAGGAAGGACACTTCATACTCATCAAAGGAAAAATCTACCAAGGTGAACTCTCAATTCTGAACATCTATGCTCCAAATGCAAAGGCACCTACAGACATAAAAGAAACTTTACTAAAGCTCAAAACACACATTGCACCTCATACAATAATAGTGGGGGATTTCAACACCCCACTCTCAGCAATGGACAGATCATGGAAACAGAAACTAAACTGCGACACTTTGACATTAACAGAAGTTATGAACCAAATGGACTTAACAGACATCTATAGAACATTTCATCCTAAAACAAAAGAATATACCTTTTTCTCAGCACCTCATGGTACCTTCTCCAAAATAGACCATAAATTGGTCACAAAGCAGGCCTCTACAGATACAAAAAGACTGAAATAATCCCTTGCATCTTATCAGATCACCACGGAATAAGATTGGTCTTTAATAATGACAAAACCAATGGAAAACCCACGTGCACATGGAAACTGAACAACTCTCTACTCAATGATGACTTGCTCAAGGAAGAAATAAAGAAAGAAATTAAAGACTTTTTAGAATTCAATGAAAATGAGGACACTTCATACCAATATTTGTGGGACTCCATGAAGGCAGTGCTAAGAGGAAAACTAATAGCTCTAAATGCCTACAAAAAGAAACTGGAAAGAGCACACACTAACAAATTGACTGCACAACTAAAAGCTCTAGAACAAAAAGAAGCAAATACACCCAGGAGGAGTAGAAGGCAGGAAATAATCAAACTCAGGGCTGAAATCAACCAAATAGAAACAGAAAGAACAATACAAAATATCAATAAAACCAGGAGTTGGTTCTTTGAGAAAATCAATAAGATAGATAAACCGTTAGCCAGATTAACCAGAGGGCACAGAGACAGTATCCAAATTAATAAAATCAGAACTGAAAAGGGAGACATAACAACAGAAACTGAAGAAATTCAAAAAATCATCAGATCCTACTACAAAGGCCTGTACTCAACAAAACTGGAAAACCTGGAAGAAATGGACAATTTCCTAGACAGATACCAGGTCCCAAAATTAAACCAGGAGCAGATAAACCATCTAAATAGTCCCATAACCCCTAGGGAAATAGCAGCAGTCATTAAAAGTCTCCTCACTAAAAAATGCCCAGGACCAGATGGTTTTACTGCTGAATTTTATCAGACCTTCAAGGAAGACCTAATACCAATTCTCTTCAAACTATTCCACAAAATAGAAACAGAAGGAACACTACCCAATTCGTTCTATGAAGCTACAATTACACTCATACCCAAACCCCACAAAGACCCGACAAAGAAAGAGAACTTCAGACCAATCTCCCTTATGAACATCAATGCAAAAATACTCAATAAAATTCTAGCAAACTGAATCCAAGAACACATCAAAACAATCATCCGTCATGATCAAGTAGGTTTTATCCCAGGAATGCAGGGATGGTTCAATATTCGGAAATCCATCAATGTAATCCACTATATAAACAAACTAAAAAAAAAAACACACATGATCATCTCACTAGATGCTGAGAAAGCATTTGATAAAATTCAACATCCCTTCATGATAAAAGTCTTGGAAAGATCAGGAATTCAAGGCCCATACCTAAACATAGTAAAAGCAATTTACAGCAAACCAGTAGCCAACATCAAGCTAAATGGAGAGAAACTTGAAGCAATCCCACTAAGATCAGGGACTAGACAAGGCTGCCCACTCTCCCCCTACCTATTCAATATAGTACTGGAAGTCCTAGCCAGAGCAATTAGACAACAAAAAGAAGTCAAAGGGATACAAATAGGAAAGGAAGAAGTCAAAATATCACTATTTGCAGATGATATGATAGTATACTTAAGTGACCCCCAAACTTCCACCAGAGAACTCCTAAACCTGATAAACAACTTCAGCAAAGTGGCTGGTTATAAAATCAACTCAAACAAATCAGTAGCCTTCTTCTACATGAAAGATAAACAGACTGAAAATGAAATTAGGGAAATGACACCCTTCACAATAGTTGCAAATAATATGAAATACCTTGGTGTGAATCTAACCAAGCAAGTGAAAGACCTGTACGACAAGAACTTCAAGTCCCTGAAGAAAGAAATCAAAGAAGATCTCAGAATTTGGAAAGATCTCCCATGCTCATGGATTGGCAGGATTAATATAATAAAAATGGCCATCTTGCCAAAAGCAATCTACAGATTCAATGCAATCCCCATTAAAATCCCAACTCAATTCTTCACAGAGTTAGAAAAGGAAATTCTCAAATTCATATGGAATAACAAAAAACCCAGGATAGCGAAAACTATTCTCAACAATAAAAGAACTTCTGGAGGAATCACCATTCCTGACCTCAAGCTGTACTACAGAGCAATAGTGATAAAAACTACCTGGTATTGGTACAGAGACAGGCAGGAAGATCAAGGGAATAGAATTGAAGACCCAGAAATGAACACACACTCCTATGGTCACTTGATCTTTGACAAAGGAGCTAAAACTGTCCAGTGGAAAAAGGACAGCATTTTCAACAAATGGTGCTGGTTCAACTGGAGGACAACATGTAGAAGAATGAAAATTGATCCATTCTTATCCCCTTGTACAAAGCTCAAGTCTAAGTGGATAAAAGGACCTCCACATAAAACCAGATACACTGAAACTAATAGAAGAGAAGGTGGGGAAGACCCTTGAATACTTGGGCACAAGGGAAAAGTTCCTGAACAGAACACCAATGACATATGCTCTAAGATCAAGAATTGACAAATGGGACTTCATAAAATTGCAAAGTTTCTGTAAAGCAAAGGACACTGTCAATAGGACAAAACGACAACCAACAAATTGGGAAAAGATCTTTACCAATCCTTCATCTGATAGAGGGCTAATATCCAATATATACAAAGAACTCAAGAAAGTAGACTCCAGACAACCAAATTACCCTATTAAAAAATGGGGTATAGCTTAACAAAGAATTTTCAATGGAAGAAACTCGAATGGCTGAGAAGCACCTAAAGAAATGTTCAGTGTCCTTAGTTATCAGGGAAATGCAAATCAAAACAACCCTGAGATTCCATCTCACACCAGTCAGAATGGCTAAGATTAAGAACTCAGGTGATAGTAGATGCTGGCGAGGGTGTGGAGAAAGAGGAACACTCCTCCATTGTTGGTGGGACTGCAAGATGGTGCAGCCACTTTGGAAATCAGTCTGGCGGTTCCTCAGAAAATTGGACATAGCATTACCTGAGGATCCAGCTATACCACTCCTAGGCATATACCCAGAAGATGCTCAAACATATAACAAGGACATATGCTCAACTATGTTCATAGCAGCCTTATTTATAATAGCCAGGAGCTGGAAAGAACCCAGATGTCCTTCAACTGAGGAATGGATTCAAAAAATGTGGTATATTTACACAATGGAGTATTACTCAGCTATTAAAAACAATGAATTCGAGAGGTTCCTAGGTAAATGGATAGAACTAGAAATTATCATCCTGAGTGAAGTAAGCCAATCACAAAAGAACACACATGGTATTCACTCACTGATTATTGGATATTAGCCCAGAACCTTGAAATGCCCAAGATGCAACTCACAGGCCACATGAAGCTCATAAAAAAGGAAGACCAAGTGGGGATGATTCAGTTCTTCTTAGAAGGAGCAACAAAATACTCAAGGGAGCAAATATGGAGACAAAGTGAGGGACAGAAACTGAAGGAGGGGCCATTTGAAGACCTTTCTACCTGAGTATCCATCCCATGTGCAGTCACCAAAGGTAGATGCTGATGTGGAAGTCAGGAAGTGCATGCCGATAAGGGCCTGATATGGATGTCTCCTCAGAGGCCTTCAAGAGTCTGACATAGTCAGAGGCAGATGCTCACAACTAGCCATTGAACTGATCATGAGGTTCTCAATGGAGGAGTTAGAGTGAGGACTGAAGGAGCTGAAAGTGTTTGTGGCACCATGAGGAGAGCAACAATACCAACCAACCACAGCTCCCAGGGTCCTAACCACCAGCCTGGGAGCACTTATGGAGGGATCCAGGGTTTCAGAAACCTTATGAAAGAGTGGAGGGCCCTGCAGGGCACAGGTGGAAGACGAGATCCTTGACCTCATGAAGGCTGGACGCCCCAGGGGGTGGGAATTTTGAGGGTGGGGAAGTGGGAGTGGGGGGGGGTAGGTGGGGGTTACATCCACGGAGAAGAAGGAGGAGGGGTAAGGGGATGGGGGGTTCCTAGGTGGGTGGGGGATGGGGTAAGGGGATAACATATGAAATGTAAATAAAATATCCAATTAAAAAAAAGATATGTTTCTTGTATGCAGAAAAATGCTAGAACCTGTTTTCATATCCAGCCTATTAGCTTATGTCTTTTTTATAGGTGAGTTGAATCCATTAATGTTGAGATATATTAAAGACAGATGACTGTTAGATCTTGTTATGTTTGTTTTTATAAGTGGCATTATGTGCATATGGCTCTCTCCTTTTTTCTTTGTTGTGAGGTGATTAATATTGTGGGTTTTTTTGGGGGGTGTAGCTATTCTCCTTGTGTTAGAATTTTTATGGAAGAATCCTCAGTAGGGCTGGATTGGTAGATAGATACTGTTTCAATTTGGTTTTGTCCTTGAATATTTTGGTTTCTCCATTTTTGTTGATTGAGATTTTCTCCAATTATAATACCATGGCTGGCATTTGTGTTCTCTTAGAGTATGCATGACCTCTGACTATGCTCTTATGGCTTTTAATGTCTCTGTTGAGAAGTCTGGTGTAATCCTAAGAGGTCTGACTTTATTCATCTACTTGCCTCTTTTCCCTTACACCTTTTAATATTCTTTCCTTGTTCTGTGCATTTAGTGTATTGATTATTATGTGACAAGATTTTCTGTTCTCATCCAATTTATTTGGTGTTCTATAGGCTTATTGTACATTTATGGCCATCTTTTTCTTTAGTTTGGGGAAGTTTTCTCCTATAACTTTGTCGAACTCATTTTCAGGTCCTTTGAGCTGGGAATCTTCTATCTCTTCTATTGCTATTATTCATAGACTTGGTATTTTCATTGTGTCCTGAATTTTCTGGATGGTTTGGGTTGGGATTGTTTTATGTATTGAATTTTCTTTGACAGTTTTGTTAATCTCTTCTAAGGTATCTTCTATACCTAGGATTCTCTCTTCTATCTCTTGTATTCTGTTGGTGATGCTTACATCTGTAATTCATGTCCTCTTTCCTAGGTTTTCCATTTCTAGGTTTGCCTCCATTTGTGTTTTCTTTATTGTTTCTACTTCTACTTTTAGATCTTGGACTGACTTATTCAACTCCATCACCTGTTTGATTGTGTTTTCCTGTATTTCTTTGATGGATTTACTTGTTTCCTCTTTAAGGACTTCCACCTGTTTACCTGTGTTTTCCTGGATTTCTTTCAGTGGGTTATTTATATTCTCTTTAAAGGACTCTACTATCTTAATGATAAAGGTTTTTAGGTCGGCTCCAGGTTTTCAGGTGTGTTGATGTATCCAGGACTTGCTGTATTGAGAGAACTAGTTTCTGATGGTGCCAAAGTGTATTGGCTTCTGTTGCTCATGCTCTTGAGCTTGCCACTGGCCATAAGGTTGTGCCTGGTATTAGCTTGTCTGGGTGTCTCTTTCTCAAGCCTGCATATTTTGCCCCTGGGTTGATTTAGTTCTCTTGGTAGGCCTACAGCCCTGGTAGTAGCAGACCTCTTTAGGGTCTTCCATCTGTGAGGTCTTCAAAAGGGCATGGAGTGGAATGGAAAAGATATGTTTGATTTACAATCACAATCACAGTTCATTCATGAGGAAAGTGCAACTGGTAACTCACAACAACAATCTGAGGCAGAAACTAATGCAAAGGCCATGGAGGAACATTGCTAAGTGGCCTAATCTTTAAGATCACACATTTTATTCTTGTTCTTTTTATTGAAAATACATTCTTTGCTTAAATAATATAATCTTATTATGGTGTCTTATCTCTCTACCCTCCCACTTACTACATAACTCCTCTACAATTGTATCCACTACCTTTTTCTCTCACCATAGAAAATAACACCATAGAAAATAAATCAAGAATAATTAAATATAATAAAATAAACCCTAATAAAACAAAAACTATCACTTTAGATTTGGACAAGTTAAAAAGAGGAAAAACAAAGCCCAAGTGAAAGTACAAGAATCAGAGATTCAGAAAAATCTGTTGGCATTCTTTTTTGGGCTACTTTATTGGGTTTGTACATTTTCCACCCTACTAATCCTATTTTACCTCAATCCCTTCCAACCCACCAACACTAGACAAGAGAGAAAGAAGGTTAGAGGGAAAAGGGAGCAGGCACCTCTCTAGACTACTTCCTGCTGATTAGAAACATTGAGTTCTTAGGGACAAACCAATTTGTGACATCAGAATATCTCCAACTAAGAATTCAGTAAACTAGCAAATCATCAAGAGCAGGGGTAGCATCCACGAATGAACCTCTGGGGGCTCTCAAGTTTATACTCTATTATTAGTCCCCAGAATTAAACTATCTACAGCTAGCCAAAGTCTCACCCCTCCTAGAGCATGAGACCATCATAGTTAGTGACTGTGGAAAACCTGAAGCAACCTTATACATCACACTTTGTATTGAAACAGAAATGTATCCATATAAGTTAACTGAGTTTTTCAAGAAACGAAAATTCTCACTATATTTTCCCCCTTTTAGAGCAAAAATGGCTTTTTCTCTAACATTTATAAACTATATACAATAAGAACAATTATGAGAACTTTCAGATAAAAATTATATTCACAATGTCCAGTCAATTTGTATTTGACTACCTTTGAGAAAGTACATAACTATCTAACCTACCTTTGTGAGTAGTAAGTTCTGTAACTAAATCACTTCCTTATCATAACTTGTATTTATCAACCTAAAAAAATCTTTTTAGACCATAGAACATTTTCTTATATTCTAAACAACTTAAGATTTTATGCTTTTACTCTTTATAAGGAAAATTGTAAAACTATAACTATCTAGTTTTCAAACATTTCAGAGACCTAAGAAGGATAACTATTACCTAAGTCAACAGAAAGTTCAGAACAAACTTCTTCCAAATCTACAAAATTTACAGTGATTGCTAGCTACCAGGACTTCAACCAAGGTTTTTCTGTTATCATTGGAGCATCTACTCTTAAGTCAACAGGCCTATAATATCTGACAGACTTATCAGGGAAGAAGGAATTATGTAGAACTGGTCTTCTTTGTCTCTCTGCATAATTGGTCAGTCAATATTCCAGTGTCCTCCTTCTCCAGTTTGGATGGCGTGCTGTCAGCAGTCTAGGGAAGGGCGGTTGTTTGCCAACTAGCCACCTTTGCCTCAATGAATCAAACTGCATGTAGTGATTATTCAGTGCCAATCATCTTTGAAGTGGACTGTGGTGTTGCCAGGAGCTAATTTGTCTTTCTGTAACAAAAGCCTTTTATTACTAAAACACCTTAAGTGCTATTTTATGTAGATCTCTGAAGTGATTGAAGACCATCTTTCTATCTATAGTATATCTAAATATACAAACATTGCTTGTTTTTAGCTATATATTATTTGCCTAACTTTGAAAATATTTACACAGGAAGCTAAATAAAACTTATTTTTGCAATTAACTAAATTACTACCTAACAAGTCTACAATTAAGATTATTTCTATGTGACTATGTACTCACTTGCATTTCTTAATTATCATATACAATTTAAACTAGTAACTTTCAAGGATTAGAAATTTATATCAAATTTTTGAAAACATAAGTGGCTAAATAAAGTATCTTTCTATAAACAAAACTACTATCTAACATAGCTATATGTAATATTATTTGAAAGTGACTAACTTTTATTTCTTAATTATCCTAAACAGTTTAAACTATCAGCTTTCCTGAGGAGAAGGGCAAAACTGTAGAAGGACCAACAGTCTCAAATATGCTGGATCCTGAAATCTCTCCAACACTGGGCCATTCTCCAGACAGCATATACCAGCTTATATTAAGCCCCAACACATATACAGCAAAGGATATCCAAGTCTGGATTCAGCCAGAGAAGATACACTAATCTTCAAAAGACTGGAGGCCCTAGACAGTAGGGAGGTCTGTTGTTGTAGGAGGTAGGGGAGGTGGGGACATCTTGGAGGAAACAGGGGTGAAGATATGGGATGTGGAACAGTCCGTGTGTGGATCATGAAAGGGACAAAATCTGGACTGTAAAAAAAACTTTAAATAAAGTTTAAAATATAAATATGGCCAAACATAAAAAAATAAATGTATCAGCTTTTAATAGGACCAGAACTTTACATCAAATTGTTAATGGGTTCCAAATGTACAATACCTAAAACAAAGGTTGAAACACATACATAGTATACTGTGACAAAATAGCCTTAAATTTCCATTAATATACAATAATCCAAACCAATGTAAAATATTTGAGAGTGTGACTTTGGGGCAAGATTCTACCCAACTAAGTTTAGAACCAGGCATGGTGGTACACACTTTTAATCCCAGGAGAAAGGCATGCAGATCTCTGAGTTCAAGGTCAATCTACAGAGCAAGTTCCAGGATAGCCAAGCAAGGCAGTGAAAGATTTGGAAAGGAGAAAGCTAGTGATAATGTAATATAACAAAGGGGGTAAATTCCAGCTCCTAAGGAAACAGAACGCTGCAGTTTTGGCCATGTTTCTCTGGCTTTACAGTCAAGAGTAAGAGAGTACTGGGACAATTGGGATAATTGCTGGTTAGTTGGAGCTCAGTAATTAGTGGCAATTAAGAAGAGACCAGCATCATTGGGGTGAAATTATCTGGGAAGTGTTTCTTCAGAGATCACAAAGAATCTGTGTTCCAGAGATAGCCAAGGTTACTTGGTAATGTGAAAGAATCACCTAGGTTATATGGGTTTTGAAGGTATGAGAAGGTCATGGAGAGCAGTTCAGGCTTTGCACTGTTAGAAGCCAGGGAAAGTCACTGGTGAAGGTACAGCCTCAGTGGCAGTTGATGGTTTGATCTGAAAAGGTCACGTTAAGAAGTTGAGGTTTGGCACCATTAAGAGAGCCGATGAGAGGCTATTGGTGAAGCATGCTTTCAGCAGAAGACCCCAATATATTGGAGATGCCAATCCCATAGGATGAACATCAAGAACAGAAGTAGTGGAGTGGAGTCAACCAGAGCCTAGAATGCTACAGAGGAATTACATCTAAAAGTGACACAAGCCCTTTAGAGGATCCCAGAAGGTCATCTGTGGATCCCAAACACTGGAACATGAAGATGTGAAGTTGAAGTTGACTTGGAGACTCCAAGTTGTTAAAGATACCAGAACTGTAAGATACCTGCCAAGGAAAGCTACTAATAGAGTAGAGCCTGTCCAAATGAAAGAAGTTTGTCGAGGTCAACAAAAGATGAAACAAAGTTGGAGATCTGAAGTCTACTTTGACTTCAAACAATGAGATGCAGACTTTTGAATTTGCCCAGTTGTTTTCCTGTATTGTTTTTGGAATTACAGCTAAGTGATTGGATGAATCTCAGAAGAGACTTTGAGCTTTGGACTTTTAACATTGCTGAGACTGCTATGACTTTTGAAGTTGGATTGAATGTGTTTTTCATTATTCTATGTCTAGGTATGGGCCTATAGAATCATGTGTTTGAAAAAGCCTATGGTGGCCAAGGAGTGGAATGTGGTAGTTTGTATATGCTTGGCCCAGAGAGTAGCACTATGAGGAGGTGTGATCTTGTTGGAGTAGGTTTGGCCTTGTTGGAAGAAGTGTGTCACTTTGGTATGGGCTTTAAGACTTTCATCCTGGAATACAGTCTTCTCCTAGCTGCCTTCAGAACAAGAGGTGAAACTCTCAGCTTCCTCAGTCCCATGTCTGTCTGGACACTGCCATATTCCTACCTCAAAGATAATGTATTGAACCACTAAACCTGTTAGCCAGCCCCAATTAAATATTTCTTTATGATAGTTGCTTTCGCCATGGTGCTTGTTTACAGCAGTAAAACTGTAAATCAGTGGCTGTGTGTTGGCTAGTAGTAAGTTTTTGGGATCCTGATAGATGTAACCACTTAGGATCCCAGAAGAATGTGTGTGGAGGTTTTGGAGTTGAGCACTTAGCAGTAGGTATGGTCTAGGAGGGGGATCTCAGGAAGCCGACAGGAGTAACCACCATCCAAAGAGTACACATGAACGGACCCATGACTCCAGCTGCATAAGTAACAGAGGGTGGCCTTGTCAGGCATCAGTGGGAGGAGAGACCCTTGGTCCTGTGAATGTTCAATGCCCCAGCATAGAGGAACATGGCGGGGAGGTGGGAGTAGGTGAGAGGGGGAACTCCCTCATGGAAGCAGGTGTGGGAGGAAAGGATAGCTGATTTCTGGGGGGTAACCAGGAAAGGGGATAGCATTTAAAATATAAATAAGGAAAATATGCAGTAAAATAAAAAGAAAGAAACATGTTTCACCAGAATCTTCTTAGGGCCTTCGGAATTTTCACAGATACTGAGAAGAGGCTGCAGCAGATAGTATGCTACAGCACTAGTGAAGGATTACTCTTGGAGAAAAGAAGGGATAGATGAATATGTGCAGTTAGCCTACCTTTTTCCCTATCTAGAGTTGATCCCCTCAATTTAATTAAATGTTACCTTCTTTCTTAATTCAGTAAATAGAATACTCATATCTATGTCTTATCAAAAACTAACAATGTTTTACAATTAATGTCTTTTTCTGAGGCTTTCTCTAGACATCCCCTTTTCACCTAGTGGTTACTGTTCCTTACCAAGCAAAACCCAGGATAAGAGAAGCAAGAGAAGCAAATGAGTCAACTTTCTAGTGTTTTATAATGCTATTTGGTGATAAAAGCTTAAACTTATACAATTTTGTCAGGGATATTTTGGGGTGACTTTTACAATGTCACACTACTCTTATGGTTCCAAGGTATCAAAAGAAAAGGCATGTTGAACATAAATATGAAGGAAAACAATTATAAAAGTAACAGAAACATGTCTGTGACTGCTAAAGTAACTTCATTGTATATTTGGCTGCCATCTTGGTATTTATAACCCATTTTTCTCAGATCCCAGTCCTTTGAAGATAAGTTCCTAATAACCCTGACTTAGTAACTCTGCAACTCAGAAATAAACAGCCATGACCACCTAATTTTTATGATACGACTATATGCAATATTGAGTTTTGTTGCTTCCTTATGTACATTCCCAAAGATTGATTTTAGTCACCCTAAGCATATAAATTCATAAGACAGAAAGATTTTTGCTTGTTTATCAAGGTATTAAGTCTTCCTATAGTTTTTCTCTTCTCAACAATGGAATCTTTTGTTGTTGTTTTTTATTATTGGTTATTTTATTTATTCCCATTTCAAATGCTGTCTCCATTTGCAGTTTCCCCTCCACAATCCTCCATTCCTCTCTCCCTTCCTCTGAATCTATGCAGGTGTGTCCTACCTGCCCACCTACTCCAGCCTCAGTGCCCTAGCATTCACCTACTCTGGGTCATCTAGAACCAAGGGACTCCCCTCCCAGTGATGCCTGCTAAGGCAATTCTGTGCTATGTATCCAGCTGGAGCCGTGGTTTATGCCATGGTTGGTGGTTTAGCTGATGTGAGCTTTGGGGGCAGTCTGGATGTTTGATATTGTTGTTCTTCCTATGGGGTTGCAAACCCCTTCAGCTCCTACAATCCTTGTCCAAACTTTTCCATTGGGGTCTGCATGCTCACTCTGATGGATGGCTGTGAACATCTACATATGTATTGGTCTTGTTTGGCAGAGCCTCTCTGGGGACAGTTATACCAGGCTCCTGTCAGTAAGCACTTCTTGGCATCAACAATAGTGTGGGGGTTTGGTTCTGCAGATGCGATGGAACTCTAGGTGGAGCAGTCTCTGGATGCCCTTTCCTTCAGTCTTTGTTCCACTCTTTGTCCGTGCATTTCCTTTTGACAGGAGGAATTCTTAATTAATATTTTTGAGGTGGGTGGGTGGCCCAATCCCTCAACCAGAGGCAGTACCTATCAACTAGATATGGTCTCAAAGGTTCTCACCTGTTTTGTTTTATATTTTGGTTAATATCCCCTTGTTGTGTCCTAGGATACTCCTGAATCCCTGGCATTTGAATTTTCTAGTCACTACCCCTAATGCTCCCTCCCCTACTGCTACACATCTACTTTCAATTTCCTGACCCTCTGTACTTCTTCTCCATCTCTTCTCATATCTGAACTGCCCCACTTTTTCCCTCCCCACCTATCTCCCGCACAGATTCCTCTCTCTTTACTTCCTAGAAATTATTTTTTCCCACTTCTGAGTAGGACTATAGCATCCACACTTTGATCTTCTTGTTTCTTGAGTTACATATGGCCTGTGAGAATATCATGGTTATTCTGTGCTTCTTTTTGGCTAATATCCACTGTTCTGTTGTGACTGGGTTACCTCACTCAGGACAATATTTTCTAGTTTCATCCATTTGCCTGCAAATTTCACTAAGTCATTGGTTTTAAAAACTGAGTAGTAGTCCATTATGTAAATGTACCACATTTTCCATATCCATTCCTCTGTAGAGAGATAGCTGGATTGTTTCCAACTTTGGCTATTATATAAATAAGGCTACTATTGACATAGTGGAGTGTGTGTCCTTGTTATATGCTGGAGCATCTTTTAGGTATATGTGTAAGAGTGGTATAGATGAGTCCTCAGGTAGAACTATTTCCACTTGTCTGAGGAACCACCAAAGTGATTTCTAGAGGTGTTGTCCTAGCTTACAATCCCACCAGCAATGGAGGAGTGTTCTTTCTCCACATCCTTGCCAGCATCTGCTGTCACCTGAGTTTTTGATCTTAGCCATTCTAACTTGGGTAAGGTGTAATCTTAAGGTTGTTTTGATTTGCATTTCCCTGATGACTAGGAATATTGAACATTTATTTAAGTGCTTCTCAGCCATTTAAGACTCCTCATTTGAGAACTCTCTGTTTAGATCCATATCCCATTTTTTTATTAGAGTTATTTGGTTCTTTGGAGTCTAACTTCTTGATTTCTTTGCATATTTTGAATGTAATTACTATATTGGATGTAGGCTCCCTAAAGATATTTTCCAAATCTGTGGGTTGCCATTTTGTCCTATTGACAATGTCCTTTGCCTTACAAAAGATTTTCTGTTTTATGAGGTCTCATTTGTCAATTCTTGATCTTAGAGTATAAGCCATTGAAGTTCTGGTCTGAAAATTTTCCTCTGTACCAATGTCTTTGAGCTTCTTCCCCACTTTTTCTTCTATTAGATTCATGGTATCTTGTTTTATGTAAAGATCCTTGATCTACTTCCACTTGAGCTTTGTACGAGGAGATAAGAATGAGTCAGTGTACATTCTTCTACATGCCAAGTCCACTTGAAACAGCACTATTTGTGTCTTTTCCACAGGATGGTATTGGCTCCTTTGTCAAAGATCAAGTGATCAAAGGTGTGTGAGTTTGTTTCTGGTGCTTCAGTTCAACCTGTCTGTCTCTCTAACAATACCATGCAGGTTTTATCACTATTGCTCTGTAGTATAGCTTGTGGTTAGGGATGTTGATTCCCCCAGAAGTTCTTTTATTGTTAAAAATAGTTTTTGATATCCTGGGGTTTTATAATTCCAAATAAATTTGAGAATTGTTCTTTCTATATCTGTGAAGAATTGAGTTGGAATTTTGAAGGGGATTGTATTGAATCTGTATATTGCTTTTGGTAAGTTGGCCACTTTTACTATGTTAATTCTGCTGATCCATGAGCATTGAAGATCTTTCCATCTTCTGAGGTCTTCTTCAATTTCTTTCTTCAGAGACTTAAAAGTTCTTGTCATATAGATATTTCACTTGCTTGGTCACACCAAAGAATTTTATATTATTTGTGACTACTATAGATGATGTCGTTTCCATATTTTTTTCTCAGCCCATTTATCTTTGAATAAAGGAAAGCTACTGATTTCAATTAATTTTCTATCCAGCCACTTTGCTGGAATTCTCTCTTTGATTTTTTTAGGTCCCTTATTTATACTATCTTATCATCTTCAAATACTGACATCTTCACTTCCTCCTTTCCAATTTGTATCTCTTTGATCTCCCTTTGTGGACAATTGCTCTGGCTGGAACTTAAGTACTATATTGAATGGATAGGGGGAGAGTGTGTAGCCTTGTCATGTCCCTGATTTTAGTGGGATTGCTTCAATATTCTCTCCATTTAGTTTGAAGTTGGCTATTGTCTTGCTATATATTCATTTTATTATATTTAGGTATGGACCTTGAATTGCTATTTCCTCCAATACTTTTAGGATGAAGGGGTGTTGTATTTTGACAAAGGCTTTTTCAACATCTAATGTGATGGCCATGTGTTGGTTTTTTTTTCTTTGAGACTGTTTATATAGTCAATTACATAAATGGATTTATGTATATTGAGCCATCCCTGCATCTTTAGCATGATGCCTATTTGATCATGGTGGATGATCTTTTTGACGTATTCTTGGATTTGGTTTGCAAAAAAAATTATTGTGTATTTTTGCATATTGTGAGGTTTTATGTGTGCTTTGAGCTTCAGTAATATTTTTTTACAAATGTGAGTGCATTTGCATTTGGGGCATAGATTTTCATAATTGAGAGTTCATCTTGGTTGATTTTTGCTTTGATGAATATGATGTATCCTTCCTTACCTTTTTTTTTTTCAGTGAGTTTCCATTGAAAGTCTTATTTATTGTGTACTGGAATTGCTACTCCAGTTTGTTTCTTGGAACCCACTTGCCTGTAAAATGTTTTCCATCCTTTTATTTTTAGACGGTTTAATTGAGGTGTGTTTCCTGTATGCAGCAAAATGCTTGGTCCTGTTTAAATATCCAGCCTGTTAGTGTATGTGATTTAATTAGAAAACTGATTCCATTAATATTCAGACATATTAAAGACCAATGATTGTTACTTCCTGTAATTTTGTTGTTAGAGTTAAAATTATGTTTGTGTGATATTCTTCTTTTGGATCTGTTGTGAGAAGATTAATTTCTTGCTTTTTCTTGGTTGTAGTTTTCCTTTTTGTGTTGGAATTTTTCTTCAATTATCCTCTGTAGGGCAAGATTTGTGGAAAGACATTATGTAAATTTTGTTTTTGTCATGGAATGTCTTGGTTTCTCCTTCTATGGTATTTAAGAGTTTGGTGGATATTGTAGCCTTAGCTGGCATTTTTGTTGTGTTAATGTCTGTATGATATCTGTCCAAGATGTTCTGACTTTTAGGGTCTCTGTTGAGAAGTCTAGTGTAATTCTTTTTTTCTGCATCTTTATTCAGTACTTTATTTATTTAATTTCAGATGTTATCCCCTTTCCCCATCCCCCCATTAATCCCCTATCCCATTTCTCCTCCACATTTTTTGTCTCTATGCTGTTTAAATTGCATTTAAGTATTAAAGTAAGTACTAGGTTGAGGAACTAGCAATACAATAGATGCAAATAGTCAAGAATAAACCCAGATAGTCAAAGAACAAGCAATACAATAAATAGAGTCCCATGATCACTATTCTAAGGGCTTATCAGGATGACCAAAATATCTGAGCCTACTTCCCTGTACTAGCCCAATTAATTTTCATGCCTGAAGTCTACTTCTTTGTTCTAGCTTAAGATTTAGATTCCTGCCTGGAATTACTTTTTTGTTCTAACTTAAGATTTAGATTCCTGCCTAGAATTACTTTTTTGTTCTAGCCTAGGATTTAGATTCCAGTCTGAAATTACTTCTTTGTATGAGCCTAATGTCAGATTCCTGCCTGCAGTCCATTTCCTTTTCGTTGGCCTATGTCAGATTCCTTCCAAACAACCCATTTCCTTGTCCTTGGCCAAGGTCAGATTCCTGCCAGGCAGCCTCAAAAGCAATCCACATCTCCCTCTTTTATATTGCATAAACTTGACTGAGCCTGTCTTAGGTGGTTCTGAAAAGAATGCCTTCTTTACCTGTCATGGAATATGTATTATTAAAAAGCAGTGAACTTCTGTCTTAGGTTGGTAAGGCTCTATGTAGAATTTTACCTGTCCTTGGCTTGCCGGCCTGTTAAGCTAATAACTCTCTCTGGGGGTCCGTTTCCAGGTTCAAGTCACGTACTTGGGTTGCCAACATGTTGATGTTGTTAGACACAAGCTTAACATGACTGGCAGGAATAAAAGTATTTCCAGAACAAAAAGGGATCATGATCATGATCATGATCATGATCAAGCTATATATGCTATTCCAGTGATTTGACCGAAATGGAAATACTGACCTCAAGCCATGGATAGTTTTATCAGCAATACCTCCAATATTAAAGCTCAGCAGAGCAGCATTCTTTAAATTCATAATCTCACTATGCAAAGTTAAAATATCCAGAGAGGTGTTAGAATTATACCAAATACTCTACATGTGTCTTTAAACTTTTTTCTAATTATAACGGCTATCATTGTAAGTTTTAGAAGTAGTACAACTCCAATGGTATGGGACAAGACATTTGAGATGGCTCCTTACTCTTAAACCCTGAACCTCCTTTCAATAATTTGAATAGGCTATAGAGCATAAATCCTTTGTTCCAAATACCTATATAAATCCTCGTGTATACTCAACACATTGGTACCTTTTTTTTTTTGCTAAATGATTAAACAAAGTACTTGTCTTAACTTCTTGTGTCAAAGCTATTGCAGAAGCAATGGTGCTAGTAATTAATGTAAATAAAGTTGTTATACCAGCAATAATCAATCCCAATACTCCCTTGCTTCTGCTTAAAGCCTAAATAACTTCTTCTACCACTTGCAACCTGTTTTTTTAGAAAATCAATGTTTTCTAATACTCAGGCAGTAAGACAAAAGCTGGTTGATAGAACCCCCTAACAGACATTCCAGGTTTCAACAAACTAATACAATTAGAAAGTATACAGTCAATGCAATTTAAAATGAATACTGTAGAAGAGACAAAAGTAATTTTAACTCGACAATTAAAAGAGCCTTAAAACATGCACTAATATTTGTGTAAAACCCAGATCCTATCCCAAATTTATCTCTTGCTATCATAACATCATAGAGAAATGCAGTTAACTTCAAAATATGTTTCTGAAAATGTCCAGATCCAGCCTTCCAAATGAAGACTGCTATTTCCAATATTGGATTGACTTCTAAACCAGTACAAGATTGAGTCCAAATAACTGGTCACCTTTAAGAAAAATACAAGAGTCATTATAACTTCTCTTTTTGATTCTCTGTCCCCCAGGATCTAAAAACTTGAGTCAAGGTAGCTTGTCCCATCTGGAATATAGGCAAGCAAAGGTGGATCAGGAACATATGTCCAATACAGCATCCCAGTCACCCTTGTCAGGGCACTCAGCAAGCTCACATGTCAGCATCATTCTTTGTCTCAGGAACAGCATGTCTCACCAATCATTCTGGCAGCCAGAAAGCTCCTTCATCATCCTGAAGGAAAAAAATACTAACATGCCCTATTCCCCATATTAAATACCTATATGCCATATGTTAGTAAGTAGATCCTTTATTTTCAACTAGGCACATGTATGCCTAGTTGTAGGGTGCTGTAGACACTCAGTAGAAACTTCCTTGGCATCCAATTTTTTTTAAAAAAGTTTAAAATATAAAAAACATGATTTTAAATAAATTTATGGTGTACAGGAATACACCTCCCCCTTTTTTATTTTCTGAAGGTATTGTTTTAGAGTTCCATGGGCCCCTTCCACAATACCTTGTCCTTGAGAATTATAAGGAATCTTCATAATAAACTGTTGAAAAAGTCTTAACTCCTCTCCTACAGATTCCAGTTCAATTATCTGGTTTTTTTTGTTGGATATTTTATGTATTTATATTTCAAATGTTATCCTTTTTCCCAATCCCCCCACAAAACCTTTCATCCCATCCCTTTCCTCCTACTTCTATGATAGTGTGCCCCTGGCCATCCATCCCTGCTCTCGAATTCCCAACACTAGGGCATCTAGCCTTCCAAGGACGAAGGCCTTCCTCTTTCACTTATGCCTAACAAGGCCATCCACAACTACCTATACAAGTGGAGCCATGGGTCCCTCCCTTTGTGTTCCCAGGCTGGAAGTTTAGACCCTGAGAGTTCTGATTGGTTGGTATTGTCTCTCTCCCCATGGGGCTGCCAGCTCCTTCAGATCCTTGAGTCTTGTTTCTAAATCCTCCAGTGAGGACTCTCTAATAAGTTCAATGGTTAGCTGCAGGCATCTGCCTCTGTTTATGTCAGGCTCTTGGAGAGCCTCTCAGGAGACAGGTATGTCGGGCTGCTGTCAACATGCACTTCCTGGCATCCACAACAGTGTCTGCATTTGGTGACTGTATATTGGATGGATCTCCAGGTAGGGCCATTTCCAGAAGGTCCCTCCTCCAGGCTCTGCTCCACACTTTGTCTCAGTGAGTATTTTGTTACTCATTCTAAGAGAGACCAAAGCACCCACACTTTGGTCTTCCTTCATCTTGTGCTTCATGTGGTCTGAGTTGTATCTTAGGTATTGTGAGCTTTGGGGCTAATATCCACTTATCAGGGAGTGAATACTATGTGTGTTTTTTTTGTGATTGTGTTACCTCACTCAGGATGATATTTTCTAGTTCATCCATTTGCCTAAGAATTTCATGAATTCATTGTTTTTAATAGCTGAGTAGTTCTCCATTGTGTAAATGTACTAAATTTTCTGTATCCATTCCTCTGTTGAAGGACATCTAGGGTTTTTCCAGCTTCTGGAAAAAATTATTATTTATAAATTTTTATTTAAAAATTATTATTATTATTTAAAAATTATTATTATAAATGAGGCTGCTATGAACATAGTGGCACATGTGTCTTTTTACATGTTGGAGCATCTTTTGGGTATATTACCAGGAGTGATATAGCTGAGTCCTCAGCTATTACTATGTTCAGTTTTCTGAGGAACTGCCAGACTGCTTTCCATAGTGGTTGTACCAGCTTATAATCCCACCAACAATGGAGTGTTCCTATTTTTCCACATCCTCATCAGCATCTGCTATCACCTACATTTTTGACCTTAGCCATTCTAACTGGTGTCAGATGGAATCTCAAGGTTGTTTTGCTTTGCATTTCCCTGATGACTAAGGAGGCTGAACACTTCTTATGTGCTTTTCAAGCATATAAGTTTACTCAGTTGAGAATTCTTTGTTTAGCTCTGTACTCCATTTTAATAGGATTATTAGATTGTCTAGAGTCTAATTTCTTCAGTTCTTTGTGTACATTGGATATTAGCCCTCTATCACATGTAGGATTGGTAAAGATCTTTCCTCAATCTGTTGATTGCTGCTTTGTCCTATTGACAGTATCCTTTGACTTCCAGAACCTTTGCAATTTTATGAGGTCCCATTTGTCAATTCTTGATCTTAGAGCATAAGCTATTGGTGTTTTGTTCAGGAACTTTCCCCAATGTCCATGTGTTTGAGGCTTTTCTCTATTTTCTCTTCTATTAGTTTCAGTGTATCTGGTTTTAGGTGGAGGTTCTTGATCCACTTGGACTTGAGCTTTGTAGAAGAATATAAGAATGGATCAATTTGCATTCTTCTACATGCTGACCTCTAGTTGAACCAGCACCATTTGTTGAAAATGCTGTCTTTTTTCTACTGTAAAAGTTTTTAGCTCCTCTGTCAAAGATCAAGTGACCATAGGTATAGGAGTTCATGTCCGGGTTTTAATTCTATTCCATTGATCTTCCTGCCTGTCTTTGTACCAATACCATCAGTTTTTATGACTATTGCTGTGCATGTAGTACAGCTTGAGATCAGGGATGGTAATTCCCCAAGAAGTTCTTTTATTGTTGATATTTTGATATCTTAGGTTTTTTGTTATTCCAAATAAATTTGACAATTGCTTTTTCTATCTCTGTGAAGAATTAAGTTGGAATTTTGATGGTTATTGCATTAAATCTGTAAACTGCTTTTGGCAATATAGCCATTTTTACTATATTAATCCTGTAAATCCATGAACATGGGAGATTTTTCCATATTCTGAGATCTGCTTAGATTTCTTTCTTCAGGGACTTGGAGTTCTTTTCATACAGATATTTTACTTGGTTGGTTAGATTCACACAAAGGTATTTTATCTGATTTGTGACTATTGTAAAGGGTGTGAAGGGTGTTGTTTACCTAATTTCTTTCTCAGCCTGCTGATCCTTTGAGTAAAGGAAGGTTACTGATTTGTTTGAGTTAATTTTATACCAGCCACTTTGCTGAAGTTATTTATCAGGTTTAGGTGGAAGTTTTGGAGTCACTTAAGTATACTATCATATCATCTGCAAATAGTAATATTTTGACGTCTTCCTTTCCAATTTGTATCTCTTTGACCTCTTTTTGTTGCCTAATTGCTCTGGTTAGCACTTCCAGTACTATATTAAATAGGTAGGAAAGGAGTGGGCAGCCTTGTCTAGTCCCTGATTTTAGTGGGATTGCTTCAAGTTTCTCTCCATTTAGTTTGATATTGTCCACTGGTTGGCTGTATATTGCTTTTACTATGTTTAAGTATGGACATTGAATTCTTGATCTTTCCAAGACTTTTATCATGAAGGGGTGTTGAATTTTTTCTAATTCTTTCTTAGCATCTAGTGAGATGATCATGTGATTTTTTCTTTGAGTTTGTTTATATAGTAGATTACATTGATGGATTTCCGTATATTCAACCAACCTTGTATTACTGGGATAAAGGCTACTTGATTATGATGGATAATTGTTTTGATATGTTCTTGGATTCGGTTCACAAGAATTTATTTGAGTACTTTTGCATCGATATTCATAAGGGAGATTGGTCTGAAGTTCTCTTTCTTTGTTGGGTCTTTGTGTGCTTTAGGTATTAGCATAATTGTGTCTTCATAGAATGAATTGGGTAGTGTTCCTTTTTTTTTCTATTTTGTGGAACAGTTTATAGAAAATTGGTATTAAGTCTTCTTTGAAGGTCTGATAGAACTCTGCACTGAAACCCTCTAATCCTGGACTTTTCTTTGGTGAGGAGAATTTTAATTGCAGCTTCTATTCCTTTCATGGGTTATAGAACTGTTTAGATCATTATTTTTGTCCTGCTTTAACTTTGGTAACTGGTATCTTTCTAGAAATGTGTCTATTTCATCCAGTTTTTCCAATTTTGTATAGGCTTTTGTTGTAGAATGTGATGATTTTTCGAATTTCGTCAGTTTCTGTTGTTATGTCTCCCTTCTCAGTTCTGATTTTATTAATTTAGATACTGTCTCTCTGCCTTCTGATTAGTTTCGCTAAGGGTTTATTTATCTTGTTGATTTTCTCAAAGAACCAGCTCCTGGCTTTATTGATTCTTTGTATAGTTCTTTTTATTTCTACTTGTTTGATTTCAGCACTAAGTTTGATTATTTCCTGCTGTCTACTCTTTGGTGTGCCTGCTTCTTTTTCTTCTCAAGTTTTCAGGTGAGCTGTCGAGCTGCTAGAGTATGCTCTCTCCAGCTTCTTATTGTATTTTTAGAGCTATGAGTTTTCCTTTTAGCACTGCTTTCATTGTGTCCCATGAGTTTGGGTATGATGTGCCTCAATTTTCATTAAATTCTGAAAAGTCTTTAATTTTTTTCTTTATTTCTTCCCTGACCAAGTTATCACTGAGTAGAATGTTGTTCAGCTTCCATGTATATGTGGACTTTCCATTGTTTTTGTCATTATTTAAGACCAGTCTTAGGCCAAGGTGATCTGATAGGATGCATGGGATTATTACAAGTTTCAATAGATTGAGGCCTGTTTTGTGACCAATCATTTGGTCAGTTTTGGAGAAGGTGCCATAAGGTGCAGATAAGAAGGTATATTCTTTTGTTTTGAGATGAAATGCTCTATAGATATCTGGTAAAACCATTTGATTCATAACTTCCCTTAGCTTCATTGTGTCTCTGTTTAATTTGTTTCCATGATCTGTCCATTGCTGAGCATGGAGTGTTGAAGTCTCCCACTATTATTGTGTGAGGTGCAATGTGTGCTTTGAGCTTTACTAAAATTTCTTTTATGAAAGTGGGTACCCTTGTGTTTGGAGCATAGATGTTCAGAATTGAGAGTTCATGTTAATTTTCTTTTGACAAGTATGAAGTGTCTTTCATTATCTTTTTTGATACCTTTAAATTGAAAGTCAATTTTATTCTATATTAGAATGGCTATATGAAGATGTTTCCCCAATATGGTGAAAGCCGACAGAATTAAGTCTAAGCTTTAGATTGCAAATACCTCCTCCTTTGTAGTACAGTCATCTCTTTGCAGGCTAACACCTAAACTCTAGGCAAAGACTTGAGTTTTTAAGTTCTGGACCTTTCTTAGAGAGTTGGTCAAAATATTGCCTCTACCACATGTTCCCAAACTGATATTCTAGCATTTCTCGGACAAAAGGTTATTATGTATTCCTTCTGTAATTACTGCAAAAATTGCCAGGACCTAGAAAGACTGAAATGCTAGTCAAAGGCTTGGAGGGGATTAGGGCAATTGAGAATTCATCAAAAGTATCTGGTTCAGTAACCCAGATGAAGAAATGGAGAGCAAACACATCAGCCGGACTGGTTCACTTAACCTCAGCAGACTTGCCGGCAGAGCCTACATGCTGAATGGCAGAGCTGGGAAGTACCACAGGGATATTCCATGGAATCAATGCTAAGACAAACACTGGAAAATCTGGTACCAAGCAGAGCCCACAGACAACTATTCCTGGTCAGTTCTTACATACAAAGACTATGTAAAGGTCTCTGTCTCACATAGACAGATTACTTTTGACTTGTGGCAAGTTAACCCATGGAATGGCTCACACATACATTTTTGATACATTTAGATCTCTTTAACTGGGGCAAACAACTTTTGTGTCAATTTATGGATATCCTACAGCAATTTATCACAATCTTCACACAGGACAGAAAGAAGGTAGCAAGAATGACTTGCCTTGGAAAGTAGAGGAGTTAGACAAGGAAGTAGGCATGAATGTCAATTTGGCCTAATAAAATGAGTATTGGTACATTATAGAAACTTCTTTCCCAGTTGTTCATGGCAAAATTTTCAAGTTGTATCAAATAGCAAACACTGATTTGAATTGTATTCTTTCAAGCATTGCCTGTGCAGGTTATAGTCATGAGCCCACTCCAACTGGAGGCAATATATAAAAGTTTGTTCCAGGCTGCCTGTACAACGTCTGAACAACATTCTTTAATCAACATTACAAAACAAATGGGGGAAAGATCTCATAGACTTCTACATTTAGCTGAAAAACTATTCAGTTGATAGCTCCAGGAAAAGAGAGTCGGTTCTCTTCAGATACTGCAGTTAAAAGGCTACCCATGTTTCACTGGTTGGCTCTACAGTGTAGAGTATACACCCTGCACACAGGGGCAGCACTAAGTGGACTCAATGGGCTTAAAAGAGAATACATTAAGCTGTAAAAAGAAGTAAGTGGAAAAAAGAAAATGAAAGAAGATATAGAAGTGGGAATAGAGGCATACTAGATAAAAATATATTCATGTATGCAATTCTCAAACAACAAAAAACAAGGAAAAAGGAATTTTAGCTCATAGAGATGAATCCACAAAAGTTTCAACCTTTATTTACATGATATTTTCTCTATAAAGCTGGTGAGATGGCTCAGCTACCAAGCCAGAGGACAAGGATAGTATTCCCAGGACCAAGGTAGTGCCTCAGAGGATTAACCCTAAAGAGTTGTCCTCTGTCATCCACATGTAAGCTATAACATGTGCATGTGCATGTATGAATTTTTTATGTGTGCATTAACACATAAATAAATAAATAAATAAATAAATAAATAAATAAATAACAGATTAAACAAAATTTTAAGGCAAGCATACATGTTCTTTAACACTAATAGGTCAATAACAGCATACATAATAGCATATTTCTCCCATTTCATTTATAACTTTATCTCCACTTCAGACATAGTTCTGTGCACAAAAAATTGTATAATTACAGTTTGTGTAGTCAATAAAGCACCAAGATTTTTATGAGAGAGAAGAGTAAGGCAAAAGGGGGTGATCCTTTTTGTTTTGTTTTGTTTTTTCCTTCTTTTTCTTTTATTGGATATTTTCTTTTATTTACATTTCAAATGTTATCCACTTTCCAAGTTTCCCCTCCAGAAATCCCCTATCCTGTCCTCTGCCCACAGCTTGTATAGAGGTGCTTCCCACCTACCCAACCACTCCCACCTCACCACCATGTGATTCCCCTACACTGGGACATCAAGCCTTCACATGAGCAAGGACCTCTAGTCCCACTGATGCCTGACAATGCCATCCTGAGCTACATATGTGATTGGATCCATGGGCCCCTCCATGTGTACTTTTTAGTTGGTTTAGTCCCTGGGAGCTCTGGGGATTTCTAGTTGGTTGATACTGTTGTTCTTCTTATGGGGATCCAAACCCCTTCAGCTCCCTCAGTCCATTCTCTAACTCCTCCATTGGGGACCCTGTGCTCAGTCCAATGGTTGGCTGTGAGCATCCACCTCTGTATTTGTCTGGCTCTGGCAGAGCCTCTGAGGAGACAGCTATATCAGGCACCTGTCGGCATGCACTTTTTGGCATCCACAATAGTGTTTGGGTTTGGTGTCTGTATATGGGATGGATCCCCAGGTGGGGCAGTCTCTGGATGGCCTTTCCTTCAGTCTCTGCTCCATTGTTTGTCTCCATATTTACAATGGTGAGTATTTTGTTCCCCCTTCTAAGAAGGACTAAGCATCCACACTTTAGTCTTTCTTCTTCTTGAGCTTCATGTGGTCAGTGAATTGGATCTTGGGTATTCCAAGATTTTGAGCTAATATCCACTTATTGGTGAGTGCATAGCATGTCTGTTCTTTTGTGATTGGGTTACCTCGCTCAGGATGATATTTTCTAATTCCATCCACTTGCCTAAGAATTTCATGAAGTCATCATTTTTAATAACTGAGTAGTACTCCATTGTGAAAATGTACCACATTCTTCTGTTGAAGGACATCAATAGTGATAAAAACTGTATAGTATTGAGACTGGTTCTGGATATTTTCAGACACATATCTGGAAGTTAGCAGCAGTTCTCTATGATATTATGTTAGCAAGAGATAAAGTTGGGACCAGATCTGGATTTCCACAAGTGTTAGTACATGTGTTCAGGCTCTTTTAATTGTCAAGTTAAAAATACTTTTGTTTCTTCTATAGTATTTAATGTAAGTTGCATTCATTATACACTTTCTAATTGTGTTAGTTTGTTGAAATCCGGCATGTCAGTTATGGAGGTCTGTCAGACAGCTTCTGTTTTATGGCCCTGAGTATCACAGAACCTTGGTCTTCTGAAAAAAGCTTAGAAGTACTGGAAGAAGTAAGTCAGACTTTAAGCAGAAGCAAGAGGGTAGTAGGTTTGGTTACTGCAGGTATAACAGCTTTAATTCCATTTATTGCTATCACCACTGCACTGCAATTGCTTTGACACAAGAAGTAAAGTCAGCTACTTTTGTTATCCATTTAGCAAAAAAATGTTATTAATGTGTTGAATATATAAGAGGATTTAGATAGACATTTGGAACAATGGATTGATGCTCTTTATCCTATTCAAATTATTGGAAGGAGGCTCAGAGTTTAAGAGTAAGGAACCATCTTGAGAACCGTGCCAAATATCAGAGGATTCATGTTAGTTCTAAAATTTACAGTGGTAGTCATTATAATTAGGAAAAACTTTAAAGACACTTGCAGTGTTTTTAGCATAATTCTAACATCACTCTGGATGTTTTAATTTTGCATAATGAGATTATGAATTTAAAGAATGCTGCTCTGATGAGTGTTGATGTGGCAGATACTGCTGATAAAATTACCCATGGCCAAAGGTCAGTATTTCTATTTTGGACAAGCTTCAAGAATGGCATATATAGCTTTATCATGCTAGCCCTTGTTGTCCTGAGAATACTTTTACTCCTGACAATCGTGTTAACGTTTGTCTTTAACAAAATCAGCATGTTGGCAGCCAAGGTACATGGATTGAAACCGAAAATGGACCCCAAGACAGAGTTATTAAATTAATAAGCTGGCAAGTCAAGAACAGGTAAGATTCTGCACAGAGCCTTACCAACCTAAGACATAAGTGCATTGCTTTTGATAATGTATATCCCATGACAGGTAAGGAAAGCATTCTTGTCAGTAGGACCTAAGAAAGGCTCGGTCTTGTTTATGAAATAAAAAAGGCAGAGATATGGAGACCTTTTGGGGCTTCTGGGCAGGAATCTGACACTGGCCAGGGAGAAGGAAAGGGGCTTCAGGTAGGAATCTGACATTAGACGAGAACAAAAAAGTAATTTCAGGCAGGAATCTAAATATTAGGCTAAAATAAAGAAGCAATTTCAGGCATGATTCTAAATTTTAGGCTAGAACAAGAAAGCAGGCTTCAGACATGAAAAAAACTTTGGGCTAGGTCAGGGAAATAGGCTCAGATATTTTGGTCATCCTGATAAGCTCTTAGAAACAGTGATCACAGAAGTGTTCAAAACACTTTATTTGCTTGTTCTTTGACTATTTATGTTTATTGTCTTGCTTGTTCCTTGACTTTTTGCATGTATTGTATAGTTAGTTCCTCAACCTAGGACTGACTTGAATACTTGACTGTAATTAAAATGGTATAAAAGCAAAAAAGGAGGAGGGGGAATGGGATAAAGTTTTTCTAGGGAAGGGAAATGGGGGAAGGGGATGGCATCTGAAATGTAAATAAATAAAATATCCAATTAAAAAAAGAAATTCAAAACAAAGATTTTCTATTGTTCATGTACACTGTATTGATTGATTTTGTTGTTCAGATTCAGTACTCTGTGACTTCTGAGACTTTATTAACCTGTTTTTAAATAGGCATCTTTCTTTTATGTTGTTTTTGATGTCACTGTTTCATTACATCACACTGTCTAAAGTTTTGACATATTTTCCAGAATGTCATTAAGTGTACTGATCCCTTTTTGGAGTATTAACATTTTTTTGTGGCACTCCTCAAAGAAGAAAGAAATATTGCTCTATGGCAACATTGTGTGACACTATTATTGAAATATATTAACAAATGTCTACTCACTTGAGATAAGGAACTGGAAAGAGACTAAAGAAGAGATACCATGAAAATCCAACTTGTTGAACCAATGAATATTATGGAGTTAGCCAAAGGAATATGGGTGAGGAATTGCTTAAGGGAGTAACATGGCTCAAAGACAGTTCTATCACCAAATACATCCAGCAGGAGAGATAGCTCATGAAAGTTAGAAATAGAGTGCCCTGCCTGGCCCACAGTTAGTTCAACAGGTTGGTGGGTAGCCTTTGCTGGCACACAGTGTTTTGAGCCACTTCCTGGTAACATAGATGAAGTCTCTCTTCCTTCAAGAGTATTTAGCTGGTCTGAGCTTTTTCTAGGCAGATCAACTTATCTGTGATTGTCTCTCAGGAGTGCTTACTACTTATACATGCATGGGAAAGGAGTGGGCTACTAAAGATGGTCAATTTCAGAGACTTCTCAAAGTTACTGACTTACCTCCTGAGCTTCCCTGCAGAGTGGAACATTTTACTACACCTAGAAGATCCTATTGCTTCAGTTCACTGTAAACATCTTATCTGAAAATATGTAATTGTTCAGCTCTGATACAATCTCCTGTGTTTTAAGGGGTATCTGTATAACGGGAAGAAAAATGAAGCAAGCTGACTTGCTAAAATTGACTATTTAAAGAAAATATATTCAGGCACAAGATACCAATTCTTATTCCACAATTTATAGCTACAGTATTTACTTGCCTAATTACATAATTTTATGGAATGTGTAACTATCAGAAGCCTAGATCAAGCAGAAGCAAGCATAGAAGTTATAGGTATAATTTATTTCAAAGAATAAGGCTTAAATTGGAGACTTTATTCTCTGAGCACTCAGGGAGGTGACCGGCTCAGGATCTGAACCATGACCATAAAGGGAAACTATACAGCATTTTTGAAGGATGAAATCACAAAAGGAGGGGGAGCTGGGTGGGAAGTAGCATGGTCCAGTCATATTTTTTACCCAAGAGGTTGAATTTAGTAATTTCCATTTGAGATCTAAACTGACTTGTTGGTTGTTGAGCCTTATCCAGGCTACCAAGTTTCAAGATTCTTGACTCAGAGCCATGCAAATTTACTGAAAAAAATTAGTAGACAAGCTGCATGCAATTAATTAGGTCATAACAGGCAATCAGTTATATGTATTTATGACTTGTGTATCTTAGTTTAGATAACAAGCAAATTCTTTCTTCACATTCTTTCCTAATTTACTGGTTAACAGACAAAAACAAAACATCTGGAGAAACAGGATAGAAGTTAGTTTCTGGCCTGGAAACATGAACTTAGTTTGACACTGGCAGTAAGATGGAGATGCTATCCCTGAGGTGGATAGACACAGACAACTATCTCTTTAAACCAACACATCACCAATGACACATGCTTGTGTATTTCACAGGCATCTAAAGGCATTCTGCTTGTCATGATCAAACAACTAAAATGCCATATTTTTGCACTTGGCATCACATCTACTCAGTTCAGTGTTTAGAAGGAAGGGAGCCAAGTGCCCTGATGAAGAACAACACTGTTTTCTATAAAATATGTAAATATGGTGAAATTAATGGTGTGAGCTTTCTTAGTCTTGATCCCATAGCTAACCCTTTCTCTTTTTCTAAATTGCCTTGTATACCCACCTCTTGAATATCTGTTCATATATTGTTTTTTATTGGTTCAGTGGCAGAACTAGAACAGTATAATATACAATCACTATTTCAACTTCAATGAGTCACAGCTGCTGAAAGTACACATAGAGTGGGTGGGAGCACTTTAAACACTCACCTCTCTGACAGATGACCATATATGATACTTCCTATAAATATGCCAATCATGAATAAAAATTTTGCTACAGAAATATGGGTCTGAGATCCATACACCAGGGCCCACTAGAGAAGAAGAAAAGCACCAAATCAGAGATTAGAGCTACTATCTCTTTACCATAACCCCTGATGTTACTCTGTAGACCTATCTGACTCTTCAACATTGATTTTAAATACAATGTGGTTTCTAATATCAGCTGAAATTAATTTTCTCTAAGTATTCTCATCTAACGTTGTATCTTAGATTAAAGATTTAGAAACATGCTAAGAAGTTCTCTCAAACATGCCATAAAGTGCAATTATTTGAAATACTTAAAGAATTTTCCAGATCATGTATATTAGTGTATAAACTCTAATGTTATCCCACTGGGTATAGAAAGAACATAGAAATGACTTCATTCTCTGTTCTACCTATCTATGTATCTGTCTATGTATCTATCTGTCTGTCTGTGATTTCTTTCCTACTTTCTTTTCTTATTTGTGGTAAAAGTGAGTTTTTAACCAAGTGGGACAATGTTCTAACAATGAGAAACAGTCTAGCCAGTTATAGATGTAAAATAAAATGTCTTTTTTTAGGCAATGCTGAGACTGAATCCTGGATCACACACATGAAACATGATCACTCTACCTTTGAACAATAGCCTTATATGGCCTTGTGGTTTTAAATACTCATCCAGTGCTTTATACTTTTAAATCAAGACTGAATAACACTGTCCTGCCATAATGTATCTAAGAAGGCACATAAGTATTAGCTTAAATGAATTAGTACATGAGGTTAAGAGATACCTAAGCAATAGAGAGCACTTATTGCTGCTGCAAAGGACCTGAGTTCAGTTCTTAGCATATACATAGTGCTCACAAACATCTCTAATTTCAGTTTCCTGGGATACAACACTTTGTTTTTACCTATTTGTGTACCAAGCATACATGTAATACACGTACATGGATTCTAGACAACACTGATAAATAAATTAATTGACAAACTTTGGTCATACTTAGAATAAAATACTAGAAGAATGAGAAATGTTTCACATTTAATATATCAGTAATTAATGTTGGCTAAAAGTTGAAGACTGAGCTAAATGAATATGCACTATTAGAATTGAGTCTGAAAGACAAAGCTATCTAATGGATGTGGAATCTCCCTGAGCTTCCAACTTGATTGGGGAATTCCTGAAAGGCCAAAGGGAGACAAAAAATACTTTCCTGTATAAAAGTAGTAGTACAAAATATTTTAAAATTATATTTCACAAAGACAACCTAAATAGTATTGATCCTGACCTGCTCTTTATGTGTACCTAGTCACTCCTCACTCCTGCATTGCTGCCATAGAACAATTACCCTCTAGTGAGTGAACAGAGATTTAAAATATCCATTCCATTCATAGTGAGCGATTCTCTCTCTTTATCTTCTTCTTTGAAAGTCACCAAGCACTCTACTATTTTTTATAGTTCTGCAATTGAATTTGTTAAACATTTATTTTTAAGAGTATTTTGTTTATACAATGCCCCATGGTCAAATTGATCTGCAAATCTCAGTAAATAAAAAAGTTAAACTATAAGATTTTATGCACTGCAAAACATACAATTTTCAAGGTTCCAACATGACCCATTTTATTTTTTATTCAATGTATTGTATTTAATATGGAAGCTTGTTAAAAGAGTTAAGGAAAAGAGTTAAAATTAAATTAGTTAAGGTAAAACACAGTCTACATGATGTTTCAAATAAGAATGTCCCTCCCAGATGCCTATGTTTGAGTGCTTGGTTCTCAGTAGATGGAACTTGTTGATTATATTAACCAGTGTGGCCTTGGTAGAAGACATTTGTAACTAGGGGTCAGCTTAGAGGTTTAAAATGGCCATGCCATTCCTAATGAGCTTTTCTCTCTCTTTGCCTATAATGATATAAGCTCTTAATTATTGCTCCAGTGCTTTGCCTGCCAGCATGTTGCCAGTAGGCTCCTTTCTATTGTGAACATGGACACTGTAAGCAAGCCCTAAATTAAATATACTGTTTAATAAGCTGTTTTTGATCTAGTGTCTCTTCACAGGGATAGAGAATTAACTAAGACAAAAATTGGTAGCAGAGGGTGGTGTATTTCTGTCACAGGCCTGGCTATGTAGGTTTTTGCAGAAATATAGAAAATTTGGGGACTTTGAACTAAAGAAGTGGAACAACATTATATTTTAGTATCTACAAAACTCAATTTAGTATTTGATACTATTTAAGCTTGGAAGACATCAGTGCTGACAGTAATGTGGACAATGGAAGCTCAGCTCTAGATGTTACAGAAGGGAACAGTATTAGCAACTGGGATAGTGACCATTCTTGTAATATTTTCCAGAGAATGGGTCTGCTTTCTGCCTTTGTCCTAGAACTCTGCCAGAAACTAAATTAAAAGGTTTTAGACTAATTTCATTGCCAGAGATATCAAGAAAGCCTAACATTGTACCTATTAAAAAGTTGTTGTAAAATATATTACAGCCAGGGGGTATATTTGGCAGCCTATACAAAGGTGTAGCCCTGAAAAAAATTCACTATGCAAAAGATGTAGTATAAAAGAGGTGCACCTGGTATACATGGCATTCTTGTGACAGGGGCAGGTGAACCAATTGCTAGGTCCTTGCAAGGAGGCCAGTAGAATTTCCTCTACCCTAACAATGGTTATTAGTGACCACACTTGCAAAGCTCTAAAGTGAAAAGTCAATGAAAAGGAGATACAGAATATGCACTTTGAGTATAAAAAGAGTACTAGAAAAATCTATTATTGCAGCCAAGTCTTGTTCTCAAATCTATAAGAAGATTAAAGATAAGCCTGATGCAAAATGGAATATAGTGGTGTCTTTAGGGCAACAACTCACACCCCGCAAGTCTCCAAATTGTAAAAATATTATTGATTTATCTCGGTCTATTTGGTTTAACAGGTACATTTCCTGGTGTGCTAATATCACTTTAGGGAGTCATTTTGCCCCCTATGGCTAAGTGATCTTCCTTATAAACTGATATTCTAGCATTTCTCGGACAAAAGGTTATTATGTATTCCTTCTGTAATTACTGCAAAAATTGCCAGGACCTAGAAAGACTGAAATGCTAGTCAAAGGCTTGGAGGGGATTAGGGTAATTGAGCATTCATCAAAAGTATCTGGTTCAGTAACCCAGATGAAGAGCAAACACATTAGCTGGACTGGTTCACTTAAGCTTTCAGAAATTTCAGAGCTTGAAACCATTTGAAGCAGTTTGTACTCAATAGCTGATTCCTGGATAGAGTCTGTCAGTCATGTGGAAATCTGCTTAGACAGATATTGAGTAAGGACAAAAGTTAAAGTTTAGGAACTTAAAGGAAAATCTTACATTTCAAGTTCTCAGGATTACAGTTCTAGTAGTTTGGGGAGGGGAAGAGGTCCAAGACTAGGGGAGTGAGGGAGAGATCACACTCTCAGGATAGAAAGCTGGGATAACAAGCTGTACTTATCTGGAGTCCATTTGATCTCTAAGAGGTTGATCCAAGTCTTGGGACTCCCTGGACTCCCTAAAGTGTACATGATGTTTTTGTTTTTAGTTATAAAATAGAAGATTTACATATATTAGCATTACTACTGTTTGTAGTCAATACTGAAATCCACATTGTAGAAAAACAACTAACAGTTGTCTGTAAGAAAGCTAAAAAGACCCATGCCTTCTAGTTATTTAAAAAGCTATGGCTTTGTGTTACAAAGAATGAACATAATTTTCTCTGTACTGAGAGATGGCTATATATAAATTGGAAAGAGATGTTTTTAGCCCAATGAGAACCACCTTTAAGTCAATGATTGGAAGACTGTTGTTATTCTTCATTGCATGTGATGATTGATTGATTGATTGATTGATTGATTGATTAGTTGATCTAAGAGAGACACTGCAGGATGAGTAAAGCCCTCTCAAGCAGCAGGGAATCAGCATCCCAAAGACTGAACCCCAACCCCTTTCTGAAGAAGCTGAAGGACAGGGTGACACCACAGAAAGACCCAGCAGTCTCAACTAACCAGGACCTCCGGGAGATCCCAGAAACTGAACCACCAACCAGGCAGCATACATGGGGTGGTCTGAGACCCCCAGCACATATACAGCAGAGGACTCCCTAGACTGGCCTCAGTGGGAGAAGATACACCTAATCCTCAAGAGACTTGAGGCTCCAGGTAAGGGGGAATGCCTTGTTGCGGGGAACAACCTCTCGGAGGCAATGGGAAGAAGGAATAGGATAAGGAACCGTGGTGGGGGGACCCAGATTCCAGCAACAGCTGGAATGTAAATATATAAAATAATTTTCTAAAATTCAGATAACAGTCATTGAAAAATGACTATTTTCAAAACCTAGGTGCCATCACACTGAAATTCATACCAGGTACAATGGTTCTGATAAATTCTCCTAAAGAACACAACTGGAGGAAAATTAAAATCTTAGGTTTATGACTGATAACAGTAATCAGTGCTTTTCCAGTTTCTCAGAACCCCATTGATAAATGTTAAAACTCTGAACTTTTGAAATCTTAGTATAACAATAACATAAAAGGGGTAGTAAATCTGGAACATTCATTTCCTTTAAAACACTTTCCTATACCTTTAAAGCTTGCACTTACATTCTTTAAAACAATCTCTTAGACCCTCTGAATTTACATAAACTTAAAACAATTTTAACCACTTACCAGACACAAGTAGTTATTACTAAGAGCAATCATTGCAAAGCAAATTCTTTGAAATAAACAAATAGTAAAAAGCTACATCTGAACCTGTTTATTACCTTTAACATCAAGCCTGTTAGCAAAGCAAATCTGTCTGCTTTTCTCAACTGGAGGCCTACTAGCTCTACAAAGAGCAAGGCCTGAAGTTACATGTGAAATGAAGTAACAATTTAGCTGGAGCTTTCCGATAAGAGCTGGTTTCTTGTTGGTGTTAAACTGACAAAGTTAATTAGTTTACCCATTAATGCCATCAGAGATCTGACAAGGATAACTTATGGCTGGAAGAATAAGCCAAAAGATCATGCAAAGTAAATATAATAGTATAATTTGTAATTGATATAGGAAAGGAACATGACTCATGGAATTCATTAAAAACATAACTTCATTTAGAACATCAGAGCTAAGCACTATCAGGCTTCCCTAACCTACTCATATTTTATCTTAAGATTAAAGAGAATCAGTTTGACAAAAAATAATTTGAAAGAATGAGGATTCCTGGATTACAAAAATGTACTGACTTAGAACGTAACATAGGCATGAAAACTACAAGTGGAGGAGCCAGGCAAAATTGTCTGACACGACAGGTTAGGGTGGGAAATCAGAAGTATCTGCAAAGCCATCTCTGTGAATTGCAACTTTCTAATACAGAGTTTCATTGGAAAAATCAATTAATCAGTTACAGTCCTAGAAAAGGGACCTTCTATCAGAGAGCCAAGGATTCATATACTGTATGTTGTATGAACTTCCAGAAAGATGAGTCAAGTGTTGGTCAGGACAGTAATAAACAAAACTGTAGACAAGCCCATGGAGTCATCATAAAGAGATCTAGCCAAGAATGCTTCAACGTGTCAAGAAAATGTCCACCAGAAATAGTTAGCTAACTCCAGTAACCAAATTCAAGTAACAAGCTGACAATAAACCAAAAATCAATGTTCTCACTTCTGAGCTTAATCATAAACACTTAAGATCACTGAGCAGATAAAATAGAAGAGAGGGAAAAAAAATGGAGCAAGGAAGGAAGTATGGGTTAATCATTACATTCTTCTAAACATCTAAGTTACCCAACTTACTGGAAAGGATGGGTAGAAAGGTCTTATTGCTGAATGAAGACTAAAATATTTACTTATATTTACACATATTGAATTGCTTATTGACTGGATATTTTGAGTTATACATTTTTGAAAAAATAAAATGAAGAGATGGTTGCTTATAGGTAATCATGTCCAGATTACAGTCTGACAACATCTTTCAGCAGTGGCCTGGACAACTGATCTCAGAAAATAAAGAAGTTTAAGAATTAATGGTAGACTACTATAATATCAACAACAAAATGCCCCTTTAAAAGTACCTCCTTTTCATTCTTTAAGAAGGATGAAAGAGAGCATAACTACAATAAGGCAAATCAACCACCAACTGTGCGAACAAATCAAAGACTCAATATCTGGGATTCATTCATGATCCTCTGTGCTTCCCCAAGAGGCCCACCTCTCTGGCCCCAGTCTCAGAAGAACGCATTCTGTCTTGTAGGCTCCAGATGGCTCCATTTCATCACAACTGCTGTTCCTAGTAGCCACCATATTGTATCAGCATCTCCAAAGTGGCAAGGGACCCTCTCCTGGGCTCTCTTTTGAAAGCCCTGCCTTGACACACAGTGCCAAGACTCAGCTGCTTTCCATGACCCCCTTCATGCCTTTAAAACAAACACCATCAGGCTGACACTTACATTGCAAGCTTCAGCTGCCAGCATATGGTACATTCTTAATACATGAATGCATGGAAGTGCAGCTTTGATAGCTTATATGATTGTGATGTAAACTATAACTTAAAGCCAATTTGAGACAAAATAATTTATTTCATGTTACATTTCTATATCCCAGTTCATTACATAGGCATAGGAAGAACTCAAAATCACAACCTAGAGGCAGGAAATGATGCAGACGCCAGGGAGAAATGTTGCTAATTGCCTAGATTTCCAGTCTCTAGCTGATGTTCTTATATCCTCTACAACCACCTGCCCAGAAATGGCATCAACCAAGATGGATGTGGCCCACATCAATCATGAATTAGGAAAACATCCCAGAGACTTGTCCACAGGACAATATGACAGAGGCATTTTTCTCCATTGAGATCTTCTCTTGCTAAATGATGCTAGTTTTTGTCAAACCATCACACAAAAAAAGAATCATCATAATTGTGCTTTTCAACATGATACATAGACACATCAATATTAAAACACTACCTTTTCCTTCCCAATTTATCTTCAAGAATCCATCCCACTGTCCCAGTATCAAAAACATAACTTTAAAAGTCCCATAGTCTGAAGTGGAAACTTCTGAAAAGGGAAACTTTGAAAAGGCAGCTATGTCAAATGATGTTTTTCTGGGGCACACCAATGAAAAGATGAAGCAGACACACGTTGAAAGGTTGTTTTGCTAAAGTAAACATGTGAAGGACATACAGTGATAAGAATGAATATAAATATAACCCAATAGATGGTGAATGACACTGAATGTCATTGGTATGTACACCTTGCCCTTCCTTACTGGTCATCCTTTGTTATGATTTCATAGAAACAAATGCACCAAAAACTTCTGGTGGTATTCTAGAGGCTTCTTGCCAATTCCATGGACTCTGGCCAATTTGCAGAGTGATGTAGAAGTTTCTGGATATGTCAGCTGATACAAGCTCATGTGATGTTTTCCTGAGGCAGTGGCATTCCCCCTCATCCTGCAAGGAAGACGTGACACGAGCTCTTCTCCTACAGTTTATTCAGGACCCTTCTTACAAAAACTTCTGACCCCGGGGCGCCCCTGCCCACAGGCTAAACACTTCATCAGCGCTGATCTCAGGAATGCCACATGGCAAATACCTATAGGCACACATCTGTGGAAACCAAGCCAGGTCATCAGCCCAAGCCAAATAAGGCACAGAGAGTCCCGCCATCAGGCCGGGTGAAGGCGGAAACCAGCACCATCTTCAAGGCGTGGCACCGTGCGGCTCTCCACAGTTCCCCTTTTTTGTTTTTGAACAAAACAGGTGAGAGTAGAGGTCTGATCTCAGGAAGAACAACGGACATTGTACTAGCCCTTCCAAGGTATCTCTACCCAGGCAGTGCCAGACCCATCCAGTATCGATTTTTTCTGAGGCGGGAGAGATTGGATAAATTGGGGAAAAGGACGGTACTAACCTGCATCTATCAGACTTGCTCTCCTTGAGGCTGCGAGCAGCTGACAGCATACCTCAAGTGCAGTGCTTAGCCTCACAACCTGAACGTGATGACTCAAGGCTTAATGGCTGCCAGCCATGCCTGGGGGGACTGTCCGGCCTCAAAGGCTGCAAAGGCTTGAACAATCATGGCTGCGTTCTGATGCTGTGTAGCTCTGATCTTACAAATAAACCACAGGCAGATAAAGGAGGCTAGCACCATGAGTATCGCCAAGGATCCTAAACCCGTCCACTCCTTCAAGTGATCCACCCACCGCTGATGTAATCCACGAAGTCAGTCCTGTAGCCAGAGATAGGTCCACTCTCATGGAATTAACATGGACTATTGCGACTCTCAACTCCCTCAGGGTTTCTTCAAATTGCAAGCTCCAGTTCTGTAATAAGAACTGTGACAGGGTTTTAGAGATATTTGCTGCATGGGTAAAATTATGATACCATATAGAAGTAATGCACAGGTCAGTCATTTTCCATTCACATCCTAGCTGCGCCAGCTGCCAGAGGGTATCCACTTGTTCCTGTTACTAGGTCAGTTCTCTGACTGACCAGCATCAAACCTCCCTTTATTTGAGAATTGATGGAAGCTTGCACATCCAGGGCAGTAGCCACATTGGAGGAGAGGTTATTCAAGGTCTCTGCAATTTGTATGGAACTGGACAAAACAAGAGCTGAGGCAGTGGCGGTGGCGCCAAAGGCCGCTACGGTAACAGCGGCAACAATGGCTGCCGTGACGCCAAAATTTCTTTTATGTCTAAATAGTTGTAGGCTTCTAGGAGCCTCAACTGGCACTGGCACATAACGAGGCATGCGAGTAATAATGGCAACCTGATAAAGAGTGGCATTCCAGCATAAGGTATAAAAACATGTTTGAGGAGTGCATTGTAGCTCTCCCTTAACAAAAACACTACTATTACTGACTAACCACAAGAATGGGGGCCAGATACACACCGGGGTGGGTGTGAAAACAGTCCTGCTCAGTTCCTGATAAGTAACCTGGTTCATCTGCCAAGAAAACCTACCAGATGAACTTCCTGATCTTAACATATCAGATAGACTTCTTTTCCAGTTATATCTTAGAACTCCTTTACCCAGGCTACCTCCGCCCAGCATGGCCAGGGGGGACAAATCTGTGCAGCTCCCATTAATGCCACACAGAAGCCACAAATCAAAAGGATTAACACTACTCTTATCTAGACCCCCAGCAGTAAAATCAGGGCCAGGATAGGTTGCATTAAATTCTACGCTAATATATGAGGAAAAGGAAAAATAATTATGTATAACCCATGTGGCTTTTCTACTCTGACAACCTGTCCATGGAAGTGGGCCACTTTCTTCCACGGCTCCCTGGCAAAAGGGGGCCCAATGTGGTTGAGCAGGAGGGCAAGTATGGCCCTCCTGGCTGGGCCACCAGCCTGAAAGGACAGATGCATTAGCCTTTATTTCATGGCTAGTGCCCCAATACGCTTCTTTCATCCATGCAGCGGAGTTGATTATAAATTTTAATGCAATCACTTGTATCTGATAAATTTCTAACCATGTGAAAGCACAGACTGCCCTGTAGTTTTAGGCTTCTATTACTTTCTATGCTACTAGATTGGCTATCATAGGGTAAGTAAGCCATTCCCAAGCTTTTATTGGTGTTAAACAAGCGAGGAAACACTTGTGCGTTGTACATCACCAGCATCGGTTTTGGGAATACCGATAGGATCCCCCATCTCAGCTCTACTGTCCCTGATGTCACTGTCACCATCATCATTGCGAGCCTCAGGAGGGTCTTCATGGCAAATTTTCCGCACCAGGCGCTCGGGCACCCACACTGGATCTTGCTGGTCCTGAGGAAAAACACAAACAGAACCTCGTGCCCATGTCAGCATGGGATCAGGCCCTCGCCAGGGGCCTGTCAGGATATCCTTCCATTTCACCATGCCCTTAGATGGACCATGTAAGTCCTGATGTCTGTCCGCTGCCGAGCGGCCATGAACATCCAAATTTTAAAAATTAAGAGTAAACAGAGCTAATCATATTCTTTCTTTAGGGGTCCGGCCTTGGCCTATTCCCCCTTTTTGTTTTTGTAGACATTCTTTTAAGGTGTGGTGGGCATGCTCCACAATGCCTTGTCCTTGAGGATTATAAGGTAGTCCATGGGAGACCTGCACCTCCATCTGTTTGCAGAAACTAATGAAAGTTTGGGCCATATATGCTGGTCCGTTGTCAGTTTTAAGCTGGCGTGGTTTTCCCCATGCAGCCCAGGCTTCCAAGCAATGTACGACAACATTGCAAGCTTTTTCTCCACTCAGAGGTGTAGGATGTATGACACCTGAACAGGTGTCCACTGACACATGTACATATTTTAACGTTCCAAATTCAGAGATATGCGTAACATCCATCTGCCAAAGTTTAAGAGGCAACAACCCTCTAGGGTTGACTCCAATGCTAGGAGGAGGAGGATGGATAATACATTGAGGGCAGTCCAAAACCACTTGTCGAGCATCCGCTCTAGACAAGTGGAATTTTTGTTGCAGGGTTTTTGAATTGACATGAAAGGTTTGGTGAAACTGTGGAGCCTGTTCCAGAGCTGTACTTAGGAAAACATACTCCACTCTGGTCCATCGGTCCACAATATCATTACCCTTACTCAATGGCCCCGGTAACCCCGTATGTGCTCTGATGTGTTGGATGAAGAATGGTTGTTTTCTTTGCCATATCAACTGTTGAACATTATGCAGCAGACTGTGTACAGTACTGCTTAACTTTATGGCCCCTGCAACCTCCAGTACCTTTACAGCATTTACCACATAGGCAGAGTTAGAGATCAAATTAAATGCAAATGGACAAGCCGTAAAGACCTCTGCAACTATACTCAACTCGACGATCTGAGGAGATCCTGGTGAATATTGACACAGCACTGGTTCTTGTCCTTCTACCATGTAGGCTCCACAGCCTGTTTTTGAACCATCTGTAAATACAGTCAGAGCTCCTTTAATGGGGTTGGCAACAGTTATTTTTGGAAAAATCACAGGATGCTCCTTTAAAAAGGACAATAATGGATGCTTGGGATAATGATTATCAAATTCCCCTTGAAAACTGCATTGCAAGATGGCCCAGTCATCAATAGTACCGCATAGGATCTTAAGCTGGTGGCTAGAATAAGGCACTATAATAGTGCTCGGGGGGGGTCTCCAAAATGTTGCACACATTGCTGGACACCATTTAGGGCGAGCGTTGCAACAGCTGTAGGATAATGTTCTATAGATTTTGCAGGTGAAATCTTAGGATATATCCACAACAGTGGCCCTTCCTGCCACAGCAAACCTGTAGGTTGATAGGCAGTGGCAAAAATACATAGCAAAATAGGCTGATACTCCTGCCTTCGCACTAAAAATGCTTCCTGCAACTTCTCAACCTTCTGCAAAATTTTCCTAGCCTCGGGAGTTAAATGCCTAGGGGAATTGAGAATGTTATATAGGGGCTTTATCTCATATATAGGGGCTATCAGAATGTTATATAGGGGCTTTATCTCATAATTTGGAAGTTTTATATAATTTCATATCCAATTAATATCCCCTAGCAATTTCTGAAAATCATTCAGGGTTCTTAAGTTATCTTTCCTCAATTCAATTTTCTGAGGGAATATTTTAGTGGGATCAATTCTTGCCCCCAAATAATCAACTATGCTCTCCTTTTGAACCTTTTCAGGGGCTATAAACAATCCTTTTCTCTCCAATAATTTAACCAAATCTCCATAAGCTAGATCTAATGTTTGTTCATTTTTAGCTGTCAGCAAAATGTCGTCTATGTAGTGGACACATCTCAAACCTGGGAACTTTCTCTTTAATGGAGTAACGACCTCACTTACATAGAGCTGACACATGGTAGGACTATTGGCCATACTCTGTGGCAGAACCACCTACTCAAACCTTTGATCAGGTTCTTCATGATTATATGATGGGATGGTAAACGCAAACCTTTCACTATCCTTAGCACACAAGGGAATGGAGAAAAAACAATCCTTACTATCTATTGCTATTAAAGGCCAAAAGGCAGGTAAGGATGATAACAGTGGCAGCCCTCGTTGTACTGGCCCCATTACCTGCATTTGTTGATTAATTGCATGCAGATCATGTAGCAGTCTCCATTTCCCTGACTTCTTTTTAATAACAAAAATAGGCGTATTCCAGGGGAGACAGATGGTTTTATATGATTCAAAGACAGTTGCTCAGCTATAAGTTCTTTTGCAGCATTTAGATTTTCTGAGGAGAGTGGCCACTGAGGAACCCATACTGGCTCCTCCGTTTTCCAGGTTATAGGAATACCTCCCTCAGCAGCCCCTAGGAAAAACCCAGGCCCTGTCCCTTTTTTCTTTGCTGAGCGGGTATAGGGCTTTTACGGCCCTGTAAATACTTCCCTAAGCCATAGCCTGGTGCATACCCCGTATCTTGCATCATGCGTTGGGCGGAGACGGAATATTCATTACTCAACTTGAAGCCCATGTCTTTTAATAAATCCCTTCCCCATAGGGAAATTGGCAACTCAAGTACATATGGTTGCACAACTCCGGAATGCCCTTCCTGATCCTGCCACCTTAGCTGCCTTGCACTCATGTCCGGAGTTTTTGCATAGCCAAGTCCTTGCAAAGTTTGAGAGGAAGATTGCACAGGCCAATCTGAAGGCCATTCTTTCTTAGCTAATATACTTCTGTCTGCTCCTGTGTCCAAAAGACCCAGGATTCTCCTCCCTTCTATGTTCAACTCTAGCACAGGGCGTTGGTCAAGATCCAGGGACAGAAATGTTAAATCTACTCCTGTGGATCCAAAACTTCCTTTTCCTCTTCCTTGATCCTTTGCAGTATAGCGGTCATGCAGACTCGGTAAAATGACTAATTGAGCAATTCTATCTCCAGGAGAAATGGCAGTTATCCCTCATGGAGAGGCAACCATAATTTTTACAACTCCACTATAATCTGGATCTATAACTCCAGGGTGCACGATAAGTCCTCTCAAAGCTGAGGAGGATCTTCCTAGCAATAGCCCAACTGTGCCAGGTTCAAGGGGTCCTTTAAAGTCTGTTTCAATTACCTGGACCCCCATTTGGGGTGTTAATACGTGTCTGGTGGTGGAGCAGAGGTCCAGTCCCACCGAGCCCTTAGTGGCTCTCTGCGGTTCCCCGGATGACGAAGGGATGGCCATCTCTCTGGACTCTCCTCGTCCTGACTCTCTACTGCCCCATATATTTGTGGGCCCTGGGGTTGTGGGCCCTTCTGTCCATTTTTTGGACAGGTACTGCTGTTTCTCTGCTCTATGGGCCGGCCATTAATGTCTTTGACTGAGCGACACTCATTTGCCCAATGGTTCCCCTTTTTACATTTTGGACAGAGGCTTGGCTGTCTAAAGCGTTGGCCACTTCCTCCTTCTTTGTCCTGTTTGTTTCCCCTTTCTGGGCACTGTCTCTTTAAATGGCCAGGCTGTCCACACTTGAAACACACTCCCAAGGTGTTTCCCTTCTTCTGAATTAGTTGAACCACCGCAGCTGCAAGTCCTGCATTAATCAGCAGCCCTCATAACTCCCTACATACTTTCATCCAAGCCTCAAGCCCCTTGTTCTTATATGGGGTGATAGCAGCTCTACACTCCTTTGTGCATTGTTCATAGACCAATTGCTTGATTAGAGGCATGGCCATATCAGGATCTCCAAAGATCCTCCCCGAAGCTCCCACCATGCGGGCCACGAAGTCTGAGAATGGTTCCATGGACCCCTGCAGGATCCTGGTCAGATTGCCACTCACTTCCCCTTTGTTTGGCAATGACTTCCATGCTCTGGTAGCTATCTGATTAATCTGCTCATAAACCTGCACAGGGTAGCCTGTCTGTTGGTTAGCAAATCTACCCTGACCAAGCAACATATCTCTGTCCCAGGTAGCTGCTGGGTTGCTAGCTCTCAGATTAACTGCTGCCTGCTCAGTTGCATTCTCAGTCAAGAATGCTTTCCAATCCAGATATTGTCCTGGGCTTAAGCAGGTGCAGGCCAGTGAACATCAATTGCTAGGAGTCATGCAATGCCTGCTCAGTGCCTCTACTTGGGCTATGGTAAATGAAGGAGAAATCCCGTAAGTGCGAACCGACTCAGCAAGAGATTTTACGATTTTAAAGTCAAGTGGTTCTTCATATCTATTCCCCTGCGGATCTTGAGAAACAGGGTAGGCAAACTACAACTTAGTCCTGACCTGAGTCCATGTTCCTGGGCAAAATGATCTCCCTGCACCAGAGGGTGGAGCAAGCTGGGTAACTGGTGCAGCTTCAAGATAAGGTGGGGGAGGGGCTGGCTGAATAGGCGGAGTAGCATGCTCGGCTTCAAGATAAGCTGGAAGAACTGAGGGTTTTTTAATGGCGGCTTCCAATCCGCTGTTTGCTACCAACGGGGTTTTTTCTTTCTCTTTTTTCTTTTCTTTTTTCCTCACAATAGTTTTCTCTAGCTATTTTACTAGGGCATGTAACTCTCCTTCTGAGTCCGTGGATCCTGAGTTCTCGAAATCCTTAAATCAGGATATAATGCCTCTCTTTTCTCCCCTCCTTTCTCACTTGCAGCCTTCTCGATCTCTGTTCCTGCAACCTTTCTAACGCCATTTGTCCGTCTTCTATGGCTTTGCTACATTTTTCGTCCACTAAACAGCTCTTCACTAGCTTCCAAATCGGTCTTACTCCTTTCTGCAAAGTTCCCTGTTCATATGCAAAATCTAGGTCCCTGCCAAGTTTGTCCCAGCAGGGCACCGTAAGATTTCCTGATACCGTGAACCAGGGTGCAATGATATCGCATTCATTCAAAAATGTTAACAGAGTTGAGCTTTTTATCTTTAAACTCCTTGATAAAAGCAGCTCTTGAAGAGCTAAAAAAAATTGGGTGTGACTGAGAAGCGCCCACAATTAAATTTCATCCAAAAGTATACTTTCAACCTGCCGTGCCTTTCCGCTTTTAACTCACCTGCAGGCAGATTCTGCCAGCTTTTGCTTTCAGTTCGCTAATCCGAGAACTTTTCACTTTTGGTTCGGTTCGCTAAACCGAAAACTTGCCTGCTTTCTCTTTATCTTCAGAGGAGAGCAAAATAGTTGCATTCCGCGGACTTTTAATTGTCCCGAATTACCTCAAGAACTTACCAGTGCACTCCCCTGACTGTAGGAGTTCTGAGTCTCTTTGGAAAGTCGCCAAAAGGACCACCACTTGACGTGTTCCCCCTCGCCCCACAAGGAAGACACAACACAAGCTCTTCTACTACAGTTTATTCAGGACCCTTCTAACAAAAACTTCTGACCGCGGGGTGCCCCTGCCCACAGGCTAAATACTTCATCAGAGCTGACCTCAGGAATGCCACATGGCAAATACCTATAGGCACACATCTGTGGAAACCAAGCCAGGTCATCTGCCCGAGCCAAATAAGGCATGGAGAGTCCCGTCATCAGGCCAGGTGAAGGCAGAAACCAGCGCCATCTTTAAGGTGTGGCACCGTGCAGCTCTCCACAAGGCAGCACCAATGTAAGGACATGTGATATTTGAAGGGAGTATGACTAAGACTCACTGGACAGTGACAACCGCCCTGCATAGCTAGCTTTGCAACATTTTGTTAGTCTCCCATCTTCATTGATCTTTACTTCCTGGAGAGAGGCATAGCAGAGAACTTCTCCTGGTATCCCTGCTGGTCCTGGTCAATTATGCTGTCTCCAGGCCAATTCAGTGAAAACTTGTCTGTTTCTACTGGTTCATGCCACTTCTGCTGATTTGTATTTACTATCCTGACACTACTAAGCAAGACTATTAGTATCCTGTCAATTGGATATTGAAATCACCCTGAAGGAACTACTTCTAAACAGCATACAGCAGAGTATTGTGGCTTCTTCTGGATCAATCTGCCATTGCTAATTTGTGAATGGTGTTTCTCTGTTGATAAGGCTTCTGCTGCTGATTCATGTGAACTGTACTGCTGATATACTGATAATGCAGCTTGAATTTGCTCCAAAGAACTATTTTTAAACAGGTCCCCTTATCCCATATCCTAATAACCTTTCTTTCTCACTGCCTATGGTAGGTGGTGGGCTAGAAGGGAGGTTAAAGCATTTAAGAACCTGTATTTAAAGTAGGTTTTTAAAGGTCTTAGCTGTCAATAGTCTTTTAATTTTTGAACACTTTAAATAATTTTGTTATCTAAGAGAGAAAGCAAAACAAAGCAAACACAGTGTCCAACAGAGTAAATTAAATCGTATAGCTAGGAGTTGGTCATCTTGGATTTTTGACCTTCCAGATTCCAAAGGGCTTAGGAAGTGCCATTTATTATCAATTTGCCAACTGTTACACACATAGCTTGTCTCATAATCTAGGCCAGTGGTTCTCAACATGTGGGTCAAACTCCACTTGAAGATATACTAGCCCTTTCACAAGGTCACTGAAGACCATAAGAAAACACAGAGATTTACATTATAATTCAAAAAAGGAGCAAAATTACAATCATGAAGTAGCAACAAAAATAATTTTATGGTTGGTCGTCGCCTCAACAAGAGGAAATATATATAAAGGTCACAGAAACAGAAGGATAAAACCACTGTGCTAGTCTGATTCCATTTCATACCTGCTGCCGCCTTGTTGGTGATACCACAGTCCTGGTGTACCCAATATACTTAGTCTCCACCACAACTGAGGCTTGCCTTCACTAACAGCCTTTCCTGACTTGTAACAGTACCAAGCCTCAGCTGCTCTCCATGACCCCTTCAATCTTCCAGCTTCCTTGAGTCAAAATCAGTATCATGTTGGTGGCTCTCACACACTACTAAGTTCTACTGCCATGTTAAGACACAACTTTGGACCCTCTGGATTGTGGGTCTGTGTGCTGACCATAAGAAAATACTTTGCAGAAGATTTCACCCTGAATGATGTTGGTCTCTTCTTATTCAGCCCCTGCTAAGCAGCACTGATTGCCCAGGTAAAACAGATTTAATGTTGGGGTCTTGGTCTCTTCTTAATCACAGCTGACTTTGCAGCCTCAGTTCACCAGATACCCGAGATTCCTAATCCCATGTATCCTATGAATGGCCAAGACTTCAATACCCCACTCTCACTAATGAACAGAAACTAAACAGAGACACAGTGAAACTAATAGAGGTTATGAACTATATGGCTTTAACAAGTATCTACAGAAAATTTCACCCTAAACAAAAGAATAAACCTCCTTCTCAGCACCTCATAATATCTTCTTAAAAATTGACCAGATAATCAGTTGCAAAACAAGCCTCAACCTATACAAGATTGAAATAATCCCATGTATCCTATCAAATCATCATGGAGTATGGCTTGTCTTCAATAACAACAAAACAACAGAAAACCCAAATACACACAGAAACTGAACAACTCTCTACTCAGTGATAATTTGGTCAGGGAAGAAATAAAGAAAGAAATTAAAGACTTCCTGGAATTCAATGAAAATGATGACACAGTATACCCAAACTTAGGGGACACAAGAAAAGCTGTGATAAGAGGAAAATTTATACCACTAAATGCCCTGGTAAAGAAACTGGAGAGATCCTACATGAGCAATTTAACAGCATACTGGAAGGAAATAATCAAACTCAGGGCTGAAATCAACCAAATAGAAACAAAGAGAACTATACAAAGAATCAATGAAATGAAAAGCTGATTCCTTGAGGGAATCAACAAGGTAGATAAACCTCTAGGCAACATAGCTAAAGGGCTTCATCCCAGGGATGCAAGGTTGGTCAATATTCAAAAATCCACTAATGTAATCTTTGTTATTGTTATATAGTTTATTCTTGAATAGGTTTCACTCTTGCTAAATGTTATTAGCAGGAAAGGAGTATGTAATGTTTAACCCTAAAAGAACTCTTATATTTGCTCCCTATTGTAGCATCTCAAAAGGATCCCATCTGTGCTGCAGGCAGAAGTGCAGATATACTTGAATGACCCACTTCTTTGTTTTTCTTCATCTCTGTGAAGACAAGTGATTCCTAGTTTTCTTTCAATGAAGATAAATTTATCCTGCTTTTTTGTAGAATCATTCATCCTCTACACTGACCATAATGTCTAGAACTCTCTTCACATGGGAAAGACACCTTTAATCTTCTACAGGATTCTTTACTTTCTGTCCTGGACCCGGTACCAAAGAACTTGGTGGAGTGGTAAGGTGCATGGAAATAAGGTTGAGGATCAACTTTTGCAGGTTCTTTCCTAACATTTCTAGCTGTGAGCTTTCTGATTTATCAGAAGATTTTTGTTTGTAGGACATTGTCTTAGTTAGGGTTTTACTGCTTTGAACAGACACCTTGACCAAGGAAACTCTTATTGAGACAACATTTATTTGAGACTGGATTGCAGGTTTAGAGGTTCAGTCCATTATCATCGAGGCAGGAACAGTGCAGCATCCAGGCAGGCATAGTCCAGGATGAGCTGTGAGTTCTTCATCTTCATCTGAAGGCCCACTAGGAAAAACTGGCTTCCAGGCAGCTAAGACAAGCTTAAAGCCCACACCCATAGTGACACACCAAAAAGGTCACACATTCTAATAGTGTAACTCCCTGGGCCAAGCATACAAGCCACCACAGACATATAAAAAGAATAGAAGTAATGTTTGGTTAACACTTTTGAGGTTCCACGAAAAGGGCTAGAAATCTCAAAAACTAATTCCAAACAAAATTGTTCAATCCTGAAAGTGACCCAAGGCTTCAACTCCAACAAGTAAATGTGTGAAGAGCTTTTGCAACCACTTTTGTAGATTTACAAAATCTACTGAGTTTTATTAGTGTTGCTCATTATGTAGGGCTGTCCACTGCAGTACAGGCAACATAAAAGAAGCCCAACCTATACTGACTTTCTCTCCCTTCACAACCTTATACAGCCTGAAATTTCTCAACTAAGTGTAGGACCTTGTGAGTGACCTCACCATCATAGTGGAAACAAAGTTCTATTTTGGTCTTCTGAAATTCTTTTTGCACCTTTCCACTGTCATGACCCGGAGTCACAGTTCCACAGCTGTCCTCCCTGATCTCTGGGTCTTACAATCTCTCCATCACCTCCTTCCTGAACCTTGGTTATCTGGGATGTGGCAGAAATGTACCAGATGGAGATGAGCATTCCACAGCCATTTAATCTCTATACTATGATTATTTGTGGTTATCTATGTTAACCTAAATTCACTCCAAAAAGATTTCTGAGGGGCAAGAGCTGGGGTAATCTATGAGTGTTAAGTACAAGCGTTTATAAGGTGATTAGATAATGTGTCAATTTAGCAAAATTATATATTCTCCCCCAGAGACTATGACTCTCAAGCCACAGGTTCATGGGCAGATTAACAATACCAGACATGGGTTTTCCTCTTGTTGAGTGGGCCTTGAATACCACCAAACTGCTATTGGTTACACCCAAATCATTAATTCCTTCTGTGGACAAATATTTTTGGGTGAGTTATTAAATGAGTTTGAAGGGTTCACAGCTTACACTAAGACTGTGTCTTTTATCTCTCAGCAGGCTATCTAGCACTTTGTGCTACTATAAAAGATGGCCATCTGACAGGAAGCTTCCAGTTCAGTATCAGCTCTTTTCCAAATCTACTGACCAAATGTGTGCTGTTTTCAGTAATGGGATTTGAAGTATTACTCTCAAGTGTTGGTGAACAATTAAGTCTAATAACTATCAACTATATTGATTTGGGGGGAGGGTAACTATTTTATTTGATGAAATTTCTTTCATTATTATTATTATTATTACATTTAATCTTTTTTTTTACAGTCCAGTTGTTACTACCTCCCAGAGAACCCTCATCCCATTCTTCCTCCCCCAACTCCAAAAGGATGTCCCCACTCATTACCCCACCATGCCAGGCCTCCCGACAATCTGGGGCCTCAAGTCTTTAGAGGGTTAGGTGCATCTTCTCTCACTGAGGTCAGACCAGGATGTTCACTCTTGTATATGTGTCAGGGGCCCTGTACTAGCTAGTGTATGCTGTCTGGTTGGTGGCTCAATGTCTCAGAGATCTTGGAGAGCCAGGTTAGTTGAGACTACTGGTCTTCCTTTGGGGTCCCTCCTTTTGAGTCCTGAGAGGCTCTCACCTGCCAGGTCTCTGGTACATTCTAAAGGGTCCCCCTACCTCTCATCTCCCTAAGTTGTGTATTTCCATTCATTCTGCTGGCCCTCAGGGCTTCACTCCTATTCCACCCCCAATGCCTGATCATGTTCCCCTTTTCCCCTTCTCCTCCCTTCTCCCACCTAGATCCCTCCCTCTACCTACTCTAATTACTTTCTTTCTCCTCCAATGTGGGATTGAAGAATCCTCACTTGAGCCCTTCAGCATGTTAACTCTCTTGAATTCTGTGGATTGTATCCTGAGTATTCTGTATTTTTGGCTAATATCCTCTTATTAGTGAATATATAACATGCGTGGCCTTTTGGGTCTGAGCTACCTCACTCAGGATGATATTTTCTAGTTCTATCCATTTGCCTGGAAAACTCATGTCCTCATTCTTAATATCTGAATAGTATTTTTTAATAAATGTACCAAATTTTCTGTATCCATACTTCCATTGAAAAACATCTGTGTTGTTTCTATCTTCTGACTATCACAAATAAGGCAGCAGGAACATAATGTAGCATGTACTCCTGTGTCAATGTGGAGCATCTTTTGGGTATATGCCCAGGAGTTGTACAGCTAAGCCTTAAGGTAGATCTATTTCCAATTTTTTCAGGAACCTCTGGATTGATTTCCAGACTGGCTGTACAAATTTGCAGTCTCCACAGAAATGGAGGAGTGTTCCTCTTTCTCTACATTCTTGCCAACATGGAGTATCACCTGACTTTTTGATCTTTGCTGTTCTGATTAGTGTAAGATTAAAATCTCAGGCTCATTTTGATTTGCATTTTCCTGATCACTAAGGACTTCAAACATTCTTTAAGTGCTTCTTGGCCATTTGAGATCCCTCTGTTTTAAATTTTGCATTTAGTTCTATACCACATTTTATTTTATTGAATTGTTTGTGGTTTTGGAGGTTGGCTCTTGCGTTCTTTATATATTTTGTATATTAGCCTTATATTGGATGAGTGGTTAGTGAAGACTTTTTCCCAATCTGTAAGTTGCTGACGGAATTGAAGTCCCATATCTAAACATAATAAAAGCAATATACAGCAAATCAACAGCCAATATCAAATTAAATGGAAAGATACTTGAAGCAATCCCATTAAAATCAGGGACAACAGAAGGATGCTCACTCTCCCCATATCTCTTCAATATAGTTCTTGAATTTCTAGCTAGAGCATCAAGAAAACAAAAGGAGGTCAAGGAGACGAAAATTGACAAATAAGAAGTCAAGGTATCATTCTTTGCAGATATGATAGTATACATAAGCAACCCCAAAAATTCTACCAGAAAACTTCTACAGCTGATAAACAACTTTAGCAAAGTAGCTGAATATAAAATTAACTGAAACAAATCAGTATACTTTATACAAATGAGAAAAGGACTGAGAAAGAAAATAGCTAAACAACACATTTCACAATAGCCACAAGTAACATAAAATATATTGGAGTAACTAACCAAACAAGTGAAAGAGCTGTATAGTGAGACCTTCAAGTATCTCAAGAAAGAAATTGAAAAAGACCACAAAAATGCAGGAAACAAAATGGGGAAGAACTTGAGGAAAAGGAAGTCCAGTGAGAAGCCCAAATTAATATCCAACTCAAGGGTAAGCTGCAAGGGCTGACACTATTTTTGATGCTATGGTGTGCTTACAAACATGGGACTATCCAAAGTAGGATCAAGCTCAAAGGGAAGTCCCAAAGCCTGACACTATTACTGAGACAATGGAGTGCTCACAAAAAGAAACCGACCATGACTGCCCTCTGTAAGACCCAACAAGCAGCTAAAAGAGTCAGAAGGAGATATTTGCACTCAACCAATGAACAGAAGCTGCTGACCTGTGTTGTTGAACTAGGGAATGGCTGAAAGAAGCTGAGAAGGAGGACAACACTGTAGCAGGACCAGCAATCTCAATTAATCTGGTCCCCTAAGATCACTCAAACACTGGACCACCAACCAGGCAGCATATACCAGCTGATATGAAGCCACCAACACATATACAGCAGAGGACTGCCGGGTCTATGTTCAATCAGAGATGATGCTCCTAACCCTCAAGAGACTGGAGGCCCCAGGGAGTTTAGAGGTCAGGTTGGGTATAGATGGCAGTGGAAACAGCCTCGTGGAGACAGGGCGGGGGGGTTGGAGGTATGGGATTTGAAACACTCAGAGGGTGAATGAGGGGGAGGGGAATAAAATCTGGAGTGTAAAAATAATAAATAGATAGATAGATAGATAGATAGATAGATGATAGATAGATAGATAGATAGATAGATAGATAGATAGATAGATAGATCAGGGGCATAACATGACAGTCCTCAACGAGACCCAACAAGCAGCTGAAAGAGTCGAATGCAGATATTTACACCCAACCAATGAACAGAAGCTGGTGACCCCTGTGATTGGCTTAGGGAAAAGTTGGAAAAAGTTGAGGAGGAAAGTGACTCTAGAACACCAGCAGTCTCAACTAACCTGGACCCCCAGAATCATTCACGTACTGAACCACCAACCAGGCAGCATACACCAGCTGACATGAGGCCCCTAACACATATACAGCAGAGGACTGCCAGGTCAGGACTCAGTGAGAGAAGATGAACCTAACCCTTGAGAGACTTGTTCTCCAGGGAGTAGGGAGGTCTGGTGGGGTGAGGTGGGGCAGACATCCTCTTGGGAACACCTGTGAACAGGATGTGGAATGTGGAACAGTCAGATGGTGAATCAGAAAGAGGATAAAATCTGGACTCTAAAAAATGATTAAAGAATAAATAAGAAAAAAAGGAAAAAAGAGACCTTCCATGCTCATGGATTGGTAGGATTAAGATAGTAAAAATCACCATCTTACCAAAGGCAATCTACAGATTCAATGCAATCCCCACCAAAATCCCAACACAATTTTCAAAGACATGAAAAGAACAATTCTCAAATTCATCTGGAATAACAAAAAACCCAGGATAGTGAAAACTATCCTCAACAATAACAGAACTTCTGGGAGAATCACCATCCCTGACCTCAAGCTATACTACAAAGCAATAGTGATTTTAAAACTACATGGTATTGGTACAGAGACAGAGAAAATGATCAATGGAATAGAATTGAAGACCCAGAAATAAAACCACACACCTACGGATACTTGATCTTTGACAAAGAAGCCAAAAATATACAATCAAGAAAAGTACACGTCTTCAATAAATGGTGCTGGTTTAACTGGCAATATGTATGTGGAAAATGGAAATAGATTCGTACTTTTCACCTTGCACAACGCTCAAGTCCAAATGGATCAAGGACCTCAACATAAAACCAGATACACTGAATCTAATAGAAGAGAAAGTGGGAAAGGGCCAGAACACATTGACATGGGGGCAGGGGATTTCCTAAACAGAACTCTAATGTCTCAGGCTCTAAGATCAAGAATTGATAAATGGGACCTCAGAAAACTGAAAAACTTCTATAAGGTACTTCTTTAGGTACTTCTTGGCTGTTCACGATTCCTCAGTTGTGAATTTTTTGTTTACCTCTGTAACCCATTTCCACATCCTGGCCAATATATGCTGTCACCTGCATTTTTGATCTTAGCCATTCCGACTGGTATGAGGTGGAATCTGAGGGTCATTATGATTTGCATTTCCCTGATGACTAAGGATGTTGAACATTTCTTTAAGTGTTCATCAACCATTTGAGATTCCTCAGTTGAGAATTCTCTATTTAGCTCTGTACTCCATTTTTTAATAGGGTTATTTGGTTCTCTGGAGTCTGACTTCTTGAGTTCTTTATATATTTTCGATATAGGTTCTCTAATGGATGTAGGGTTGGTAAAGATCTTTACCCAATCTGTGGGTTGCCCTTTTATCCTATTGATAGTGTCCCTTGCTTTACAATTTTATGAGGTCCCATTTGCAAATTCTTGCTATTATATCATAAGTCATTGGTGTTCTATTCAGAAAGTTTTGCCTGTACCCAAGTATTTGAGGCTCTTCCCCACTTTCTCTTCTATTAGATTCAGTATATCTTGGTTTATGTGGAGGTCCTTGATCCACTTGGATTTCAGCTTTGTGCAAGGATACAGATATGGATCAATTTGGATTCTTCAACTTGCAGACCATCATTTGAACCATCACCATTTGATGAAAATGTTGTCTTTTTTCCACATAATGGTCTTAGCTTCTTTGTCAAAGATCAAATGAACATAGGTGTGTGGGTTCCGTTCTGAGTCTTCGAGTGTATTCCATTGATCTACTTACCTGTTTCTGTACCAGTATCATGCAGCTTTTATTACTATTGCTCTATAGTTTAGCTTGAGGTCAGGGATGGTGATTTCCCCAGAAGTTTTTATTTGCTATCCTAGGTTTTTGTTATTCCATATGAATTTGAGACTTGCTCTAAGTCTGTGAAGAATTGAGTTGGAATTGTGATTGAATTCGTAGTTTGCTTTTGGTAAGGTGGCCATCTTTTTACTATATTAATCCTGACACTCCATGAGCATGAGAGATCTTTCCATCTTCTGAAATCTTCTTTGATTTCTTTCTTTCTTCAGAGACTTGAAGTTCTTGTCATACAGATCTTTCACTTGCTTAATTAGAGTCACACCAAGGTATTATATATTGTAGAGGTATCAATTCTCTAATTTCTTTCTAAGCCTGTTTATCCTTTGACTTGAGGAAGGATACTGATCTCTTTGAGTTAATTTTGTATCTAGCCACTTTGCTGAAGTTGTTTATCACCTGTACGAGCTCTCTGGAAGAATTTTTGGGGTCACATATATATTATCATATCATCTGCAAATAGTGATAACTTGACTTTCTACTTCCCAATTTGTATCCATTTGAACTCTTTTTGTCGTCTAATTGCTCTGGGTAGAACTTCAAGTACTATATTAAATAGATAGGGAGAGAATGGGCAGACTTGTCTAGTCCCTGATTTTAATAAGATTTCTTTGAGTTTCTCTCCACTTAGTTTGTTTGGTTTACTGAATATTGTTTTTATTATATTTAGGTATGCACCTTGAATTCCTGATCTTTCCAATACTTTTAACATGAATGGGTGTTGTATTTTGTCAAAGGCTTTTCAACATCTAGTGAGATGATCATGTGGTTTTTTTCTTTGAGTTTGATTATGTTTTGGATTACATTGATAGATTTCCATATATTGAACCATCTCTGTATCCCTGGAATGAAGTCTGCTTGATCATGATAGATGATCGTTTTGATGTGTTTTGGATTCGGTTTGTGAGAATTTTAGTGAGTATTTTGCATCAGTATTCATAAGGGAAATTGGTCTATAGTTCTTTTTCTTTTTGGGGTCTTCTGTGGTTTAGGTATCAGTTTTACTGTGACTTTATAGAAAGAATTGGGTAGTGTTCCTTCTGTTTCTATTTTGTGGAATAGTGTGAAGAGTATTGGTACTGGATCTTCTTTGAATGTCTGATAGAATTCTGCACTAAAACCATCTGGACCTGGACGCTTTTTAGTTGGGAGACTTTCAATGACTGCATCTATTTCTTTTGGGCTCATGGGGCTGTTTTTAGATAGTTTATCTGATCCTGATTTAACTTTGGTACCTGGTATCAGTCTAGGAATTCGTCCATGTCATCCAGGTTTTCTAGTTTTGTTGAGTATAGACTTTGTAGTAGCATGATTTTTTTTTAATTTCCTCATTTTCTGTTGCTATGTCTCCCTTTTCAGTCCTGATTTTGTTAATTGGGATACTGTGTCTGGGCCCTATGGTAAGTTTGGTTAAGGCTTTGTCTATCTTGTTGATTTTCTCAAAGAACAAGCTTCTAGTTTTGTTGATTCTTTGTATAGTTCTTTTTGTTTCTACTTGTTTGGTTTCAGCCATGAGTTTGATTGTTTCATGCTGTCCACTCTTCCAGAGTCTCTTTACTCTTTTTTGTTCTACAGCTTTTAGAAGAGCTATTAAGCTGCTAGTCTATGCTCTCTCCAGTTTCTTTATGAAGGCGATCAGATCTCTAAGTATTCTTCTTAGCACTGCTTTCATTCTGTTCCATAAGCTTGGAGTTTCTTATGCCTTCATTTTCATTGAATTCTAAAAAGTCTTTCATTTATTTATTTCTTCCCTGACCAAGTTATCATTGAGTAGATATTTGTTCAGCTTCCACATGTATGTGGATTTTCTGTTGTTTTTGTTCTTATTAAAGACCAGCTTTAGTCTGTGATGATTTGATAGAATATATGGGATTAATGCAATGTTCTTACATCTGTTGAGGTTTGTTTTGTATCTGAGTGTATGGTCGATTTTTGCAAAGGTACCATGAGGTGCTGAGAAGAAGGTATATTCTTTTGTTTTAGGGTGAAATGTTCTGTACATATCTGTTAAGCCCATTTGGTTCATAACTTATTTTAGTTTCACTGTGTCCCTATTTAGTTTCTGTTTCCATGATTTGTCCATTGGTGAGAGTGGGATGTTGAAATCTCCTACTATTATTGTGTAGGATTCAAATGTGTGTTTTGAGCTTTAGTAGCATTTGTTTTATAAATGTGGTGCCCTTGCATTTGGGCATAGATGGGCAGAATTGAGAGTACATCTTGGTGGATGTTTCCTTAGATGAATATGTAGCAACCTTCCCCATCTTTTTTGATAACTTTTGATTGAAAATCTATATTGTTGGACACTAGGATGGTTACTCCAGCTTGTTTCTTGGGATCATTTGCTTAGAAAAAAATTTCCCAACTGTTTACTTTGAGGGGATATCTATGTTTGATTTTGAGGTGTGTTCCCTGTATGCAACAAAATGCTGGATCCTATTTATGTATCCAGTCTGTTAGCCTATGTCTTTTTATTGGGGAATTGACTTTATTGGTGTTGAGAGATATTACCGACCAATGATCATTGCTTTCTGTTATTTCTGTTCTTAGAGTTGGAATTATGTTTGTGTGTTTCTGTTCTTTTGGATTTGTTGTGAAAGATTAATTTCTTGTTTTTTCTTGGGTGTAGTTCCTTTTCTTGTGTTGGACTTTTCCTTCTATTATCCTCTGTAAGGCTGGATTAGTAGAAAGGTATTGTATAAATGTGGTTTTGTCTTGGAAACCTTTGGTTTCTCCATCTATGGTAATTGCAAGATTTGCTGGGTATAGTAGCCTGGGCTGGCATTTTTGATCTCTTAGGATCTGTATGACATCTGCCCAGGCTCTTCTGGCTTTTATAGCCTCTGTAGAGAAGTCTGGTGTAATTCTGATAGGTCTGCCTTTATATGTTACTTGACCTTTTCCCCTTACTACTTTCAATATTCTTTCTTTGTTCTGTGCATTCAGAGATTTAATTATTATATGACAAGAGGAATTTCTTTTCTGGGCCCATCTGTTTTGGTGTTCTGTAGGCTTCTTGTATGTTTATGGGCATTTCTTTCTTTAAGTTAGGAAAGTTTTCTTCCATAATTTTATGGAATATGTTTGCTAGCCCTTTGAGTTGGGATTCTTCACTCTCTTCTGTATTGATTATTCTCAGGTTGGGTCTTTTCATTGTGTCCTGGATTTCTTGAATATTTTGAGATAGGAGCTTTTTGCTTTTTGCATTTTCCTTGACTCTTGTGTCTATGTCTTGTATTGTATCTTCTGCCATTGAAATTCTCTCTTCTATCTTTTGTATTCTGTTGGTGATGCTTGCATCCTAATCTGGTGATGCTTGACTCCTAATCTCTTTCCTAGGTTTTCCATCTCCAGGGCTCTCTCTTTGAGTTTTCTTTAATGATTCTGCTTCCATTTTTAGATTTTGAATGGTTTTGGTCAATTCCTTAACCTATATGCATTATCCTGTATTTCTTTAAGGGATTTATGTGTTTCCTCTGTAAGGTCTTCTAAATGCTTATTTGTGTTCTGCATTTCTTTAAGGGAGTTATTTATGTCCTTCTTAAAGTCCTCTATCATCTTCATGAAATGAGAGTTTAGACCTGAATCTTGGTTTTAAGAGTTGGTATCCAGGACTTGCTGTGGTGTGAGAACTGGGTTCTGATGCTGCCAAGACAAATTGGTTTCTGTTGATTATGATCTTATGTTAGCCTCTCCACATTTAGTTATCTCTGGTGTTATCTGGTCTCCTGTCTCAGATTGGATCCTATCCTTCCTGTGATCCTGTGATCCTGAGGAGACAAGCTGAGGGGTTGAACTGCCACTGCTGAGTGTGCTATGTGGAATCAGTTCTCTCCTCCCAGCAGACACAAGTGGTAGCAGGAAAGCATCCTGATATCTGGCTAGGTGGGAATCTGCTTCCCAGGGTACCAGGGGTCCTGTACACCAGGTTTCTGGGTCTCACCTGTGAAACTGGGTGTAATTGAATACTGGTGGGGAGGAAACAAGATGCAACTGGGGTGTATGCTGTGATGGATCAGGCCCAGCACTGGGTCTCTATGGGTCTCTGCTCCCAGCAGGCACAGGTGGGAGCTGTAAGGTCCCCCAAAAGTTCTTTTATTGTTAAAAATAGTTTTTGCTATCCTGGGTTTTTTGTTATTCCAGATGAATTTGAGAATGGCTCTTTCTATGTCTTTGAAGAATTGTGTTGAAATTTTGATGGGAATTGCATTGAATCTGTAGATTGCTTTTGCTCAGATGGCCATTTTACTATGGTAATACTACCAATCCATGAGCATGGGAAATCTTTAAATCTTCTGAGGTCTTCTTTTATTTCTTACTTCAAAGACTTGAATTTTTTGTCAAACAGATCTTTCACTTGCTTGATAAGAGTTACACCAAGACATTTTATAGTATTCATGGCTGTTGTGAAGGCTGTTGGTTCCCTAATTTCTTTTTCTTTTTTATATTGGATGTTTTATTTATTTACATTTCAGATGTTATCCCCTATCCCCAGTTCCCCTCCCTAGAATCTTCTATCCAATCCCCCCTCCTCCTTTTTGCTTTTATACCATTTGAATTACATGCAAGTTTTCAGGTCAGTTCTAGGTTGAGGGACTATCAATACAATAGATGCAAATAGACAAGGAACAAGCAAGACAATAAACAAAAATAGTCAAAGAACAAGAAAGGCAATCAACAAAGTCCTGTGTTCACTCCTGTAATCAATATATCTAAGGGCTTATCAGAATGATCAAAATAACTGAGCCAACTTCCCTTGTCCTAGCCCAAAGTCATATTCATGTCAGAAGCCTATTTCCTTGTTCTAGCCTAAGATTTAGATTCCTGCCTGAATATACTTTTTTGTTCTAGCATAATATTTAGATTCTTGGCTAAAATTACAACTTTGTTCTAGCCTCAGATTAAGATTCCTACCTGAAATTACTTATTTGTTCCAGCCCAATGTCAGATTCCTGCCTGAAGCCTACTTCCTTGTCCTTGGCCAATGTCATATTTCTGCAAAGCAATCCATTTGCTTGTCCTTGGCCCATGTCAGATTCTTGCCAAGCAGCCCCAAAGACTTTCCACCTCTCTCCCTTTTTTATTTCGTAAACAAGACTGAACCTGTCTTAGGTCATTCTGACACGAATACCTTCCTTACCCATTATGGAATATGCATTATCCAAAGCAATGCACTTCTATCTTATGTTTATAAGGCTTTGTGCAGAATCTTACCCTTCCTTGGCTTGCCAGCCTATTAATTTAATAACTCTGTCTGGGGTACATTTTCAGGTTCAAGCCATGTACTTTGGCTTGTTGATGTTGGTATACACAAGCTTTAACATGATGGGCAGGAATAAAAGTATTTCCAGGACAAGAAGGGCTAGCATGATCAAGCTATATATGCCATTCTTGAAGCTTGATCAAAATAGAAACACTGACGTCAGACCATGTTTAATTTTAGCAGAAATAACTAAATGTGGAAGGGGACCATGGAAACTTAAAACAATATCTTCATAAAATAAAATCATCTTATTTTTACTTTTTGTTCTAAAGTTTCTTTAAAAAATTTGTGGAGGCCAAGGAAATTTCTGCTGAGTGTCTATAGCACTCTACAACTAGCCACACTTATGCATAGGTGAAAGGGAAGGATCCACGTACTGGCATAAGGCATGATCCCAATCAGGTATCTAATATGAGGAAGAGGGCATGTTTGTGTTTTTCCTGCAGGATGCTGAAGGAGCATGGTGGATGCCAGAGAGATTGGTGAGATACATTGATGCTGAGACAAAGAATGATGCTGACATGAGAGCTTGCTGAGTGACCTGACAATAGTTACTGGGAAGCTGTATTGGACATGTTCCAGACCCACCATTGCTTGACTATACCCTGGATGGAACAAGCTGCCTTGACTCAAGTTTTTAGACCTTGTAGATCAGAGAATCAAAAAGAGAACTTATAACGACTCTTTTATTGTTCTTAAATGTGACCAGTTATTCAGACTCAATCATGGACTGGTCTAGAAAACAATCCAATTTTGAAAATAGCAGTCTTCATTTGGAAGTCCGGTTCTGGACATTTTCAGAGACATATATGGAAATTAGCTGCAGTTCTCTATGATGTTATGTCAGCAAGAGATAAAATTGGGGCAGGATATGGATTTCAAACAGGTGTTAGTGCGTGTGTTAAGGCTCTTTTAATTGTCAAGTTAAAATTGCTTTTGTTTCTTCTACAGTATTTAATGTAAGTTGCATTGATTGTAATTTTGTTAGTGTTTGAAATCCGGCATGTCAGTTATGGAGGTCTATCAACCAGTTTTTGTCTTAGTGCCTTGAGTATTATATAACCTGGGTATTTTAAAAGTAGCCTGCAAGTTCTGGAAGAAAGGAGTCAGGATTTAATAGAAGCAAGAGGATAGTTGGCTTGATTATTGCTGGTTCCCTAATTTCTTTTTCAGTCAATTTATCCTTTGTGAGGAGGAAGGCTACTGATTTGTTTGACTTAATTTTATATCCAGCCACTTTGCTGAGGTTGTGTATCAGTTGTAGGAGTTCTCTGGTGGAATTTTTGGTGTTGCTTATTGATACTACTGTATCATCTACAAATAGTGATATTTTGACTTCTTCCTTTCCATTTTTTATCCCTTTGACCTCTTTTTGTTGTCTAGTTGCTCTGGCTAGAATTTCAATAAATAGAACTTGAATAAATAGGGAAAGAGTGGGCATCCTTCCCTTGTCCCTGATTTTAGTGGGATTGCTTCAAGTTCTTCTCTGTTTAGTTTGACATTGGCTATTGATTTGCTGTACATTGCTTTTGCAGTGTTTAGGAATGAGCCTTTATTTCTGATCTTTTTTTTGACATGGAGGGGTGTTGAATTTTGTCAAATGGTTTTTCAGAATCTAATAAAATGATCATTGTTTTTTAATTGAGTTTGTTTATGTAATGAATTACATTGTTTAATTTACATATATTAAACCATCCCTGCGTCTCTGGGATGAACCCTACTTGATCATGGTGAATGATTGTTTTGATGTATTCTTGGATTTAGTTTATGAGAACTTTCTTGAATATTTTTGCATTGATTTTCATAAGGGAATTTGGTCTGAAGTTCTCTTTTTTGTGGGGTCTTTGTATGCATTAAGTATCAGTGTAATTGTGTATTCATAGAACGAATTGGGTAGTGTTCCTTCTGTTTCTATTTTGTGGAGTAGTTTGAGAAGTATTGGTAGTAGGTCTTTATTGAAGATCTGATGGAATTCTCCACTAAAACCATCTGGCCCAAGACTTTTTTTGGTTGGAGACTTTTAATTATTGCATCTATTTCCATAGTGTGTATGGGACTTTTAGATGTTTTATCTGATTCTGATTTAACTTTGGTACCTGGTTTCTGTCTGGAAAGTCATCCATTTCATATAGATTTTCCAGTTTTGTTGATTATACGCTTTTGTAGTAGGATCTGATGATTTTTCTTAATTTCCTCAATTTCTGATGTTATGTCTCCATTTTCTTTTCAGATTCTGTTAATTTGGATACTGTCTCTGTGCCCACTGGTGAGTTTTTCTAAGGGTTTATCTATCTTGTTGATTTTCTCAAAGAACTGGCTCCTAGTTTTGTTGATTTTTTGTTCAGTTCTCTGTGGTTCAAAACTCAGGCGGGGTGTGGGCACGGCTGCACACCACGGTCGTGGATGAGGCAGTCCTCAGAGCCGCAGCTCAGGCCTCCCGCGCACTACAGCAGCGGTTCCAGCTGATCTCGCCAGCGCACAGGTCAGGACGCTCCCACACGCCTCGACTGAATGCGTCCTGGGAACCGCGGTTGCAGAGGAGAGAGAGGGCCCCGCGGATGGCTGCAACAGGGAGAACGGGGACCCAGCATGTCAGCGACCGCAGCTGAGTCTCCGGGGCAGTCCACGTAGGCGGGACTGCTGTTGTAGGGGAGAGTGCTCCATGGGCCGCTGGAACAGGGAGAGCTCCACTGGCCGCCGGAAGAGGGAGTGCAGGGACGGCCCGCTGGAGCAGAGAGTGTGGAAAGGGCTTTCCCCACCAGAGTTTCCCACTTACACAAAGAGAGTCCAGAGTCCCAGGAGACATGTGGAGTTGAAGACATGGAAATTTTATTGCCATGGTGATGTATCTGAATGGTGGTGCTCTCTCACAAAATGCCAGGAGGGGCTCCCTTATATTGGGGAGAGGGGAAAAAGGAGAGGCTAGGGCCTTCAGGTAATATGTAAATCTTGAGACAGAGACCTGTTTCGTGCCCTCTACCTGTGCCTTACGTGACCTACTGCATGTAGGGTCTCTGGGTTTTGGGGCATGGCCAAACACCCCAGGATTTCCACAGCCCCACATCCCACCCTGTTTTCTTTCATTAAAGGAGGAACATTTTTGAAGGTGTAGGAGATATATGTAGGCCACATGTGGGGTTGTTACTCGCATATGACAAATGACTGTGAGCCTCTCTGTGGGAGGGACTGTGGAGAGCTGAAGCTGAGAGAGCCAGATGTCTGGGAAAAGCCCGAAGCGCCTTCCATCCCAGTGTCCTTCTTCAGGCCAGGGTGCCAGGGTTCTAGAGCTCTTCTACCACGCTTTCTGGCCTTTTCTCATAGCTCACTGCCCCACAGTTCCTGCTCTTAGGAGAGGTGTCATCTGTAGTGAAAATTTTGGATGACAAAGTCAAAAGAAAATATCACACAGGCTGGGGGATGTAGCATAACCAAGCCAAGGGTAATGGGAATTGAGAGTTGGGTTGGGAAAGCAAGGAATCATTGAATCAATTAAATACATATTGTACAATTCGAGAGTAATGACATCTGATTAATCTAAATAGACATTATGATTTCCTCACTAACACGCCACTTCAACTATGTGACTTTGGCAAGAGTTCATCTGCAGCTGGAAGTTCTGGGTTTGTCTTCCATTTCAGTATGTGTTTCTGTATCTTAGCAAGCATCTCTGGGTCTTCAGTCAGATGAGATGACTGGGAGAAGGCAGCTTGGCAGGTTCCAGGAGGTGGTGTTGTCTCTGGATCTCAGTGTCAGTGCATCTCTGGAGTCTGCAGTCTGACAAGATGTCTAAAGAGGAGGCTGCTTGGCAGGTTCAAGGAGGTGGTGCTGTCTCTGGATCTCAGTGTTAGCACATCTCTGGAGTCTGCAGTCTGACGAGATCTCTGGAGAGGGGGCTGCTTGGCAGGTTCCAGGAAGTGGTGCTGTCTCTGTTGGATCTGTGTGTATAATCACAGGGAAGCAGCATCTCTGGTGGGGAGATGTCTGGAAAACCTGGATATCGAGCATTAAATTACTCCTTGGAAAGGCAAAGGTGTTTGAGGAAATTTTAGTCCTGAAAGGTATCTGTGAGTCTGGTTTTGGATGGCTGAAGGAGAAAACATTGGGTTTATAGTACCTGGGATAGGCATCCACAGTTTGTCTGTGAAAGGAAATTAGTTGTTAATTAAAAGCTGAAAGACGGTGGTCAGCATGTTGATTTAACCTGTGGAAGTAGATTTAGATGACTTTCAAACCTTGAAGAAATTTTAAAAAGTTGAAGAAAGTGTTGGGCATATATCACGAGTATTAGAAAGAAAAGGAGATATTAAAACAAAAGGTGTTAAATTTTGGGTTGAAAAGCAGAAACGTTAGTGTAGGTATCCCTGTTTGGGAGAAAATTAAAAATGAAGGGTTTAAAAGCAGTGTGTGTGTGTGGGGGGGATCCTGTTAGAAGCCAGGGCATTCCCCCCTTTGTTTTTCTTAAAGAGAAGAAAGGCCAACTTTGAAGAAAAGCTCAAAATGAGAAACATAGGGGCTTGATCTGAGCCATGGGAAGAAGACACCTAGAGTCAGGCATGGAGCCAGCAGCTCTTGCGAGAAGCTGGCAGGCAGCTCTCAGTTCAGGCGCCTTCTTTTGTGAGAAAGCTGAGGGGGAGGGGAAAACCTCTGATGGCAGGCAGAGCATGGGAGAATTTGGGGGGGGGTAAAGAATGGAGATTAAGGAGCCTCCCCCATCTTGTAGAGAACACGTGGAGAGAAAAACTTAGTCTTTTGAACTAGGCAGGAGTTAGAGTGTAGTTAACAATTAGAGAAAAGACATTACCCAGGAGCACAAGAAGGAGAGAGAGTGGAGGTGGAGGATGGATGGACAGAGATGTAACTCACGGTTCTTGCAGGTGCCAGTGGGGAGTGCTTTTGGAGCTGGCTCTGTGCACATTGTCCACCACTAACCAGGGGTGGGGAAGGAAGGTGATGGCCTGTGCACTTTGGGAGCACGCAGGCATGAGGTTGTCCTTATCTCCTGTCTGTAGCAGATGTCTCAGGGAGGTGGAGATTACTGCAGTGGAGCAAAAGTGGGCACTGAAAGCTTGGTACTCAGGTGGGAATGAACTCAACCAGATTTCAGCAGGCGTGGGCGCAAGACTCTTGAATGTAGAGTCTCTGCTCTGGGTCTCAAACGCTACGGGTGGGAGGGCACAGCAGGGCAGAGATTGTGGGAGGCATGTGGCTATGTGCTTGGACAAGCCAGTGTGCTGATATTGACCTCTATTCTGAGGGTCTGTGGACGTGTAGCAGAATATAGGCAAGGGAACGCATGCAAGGCGTGCGCTGGGTAAGCAGGAGAGTCTAGACAACACACCCTGTTGGAAGTGGCTCGTTCATTCTTGAAGTCTGTGGGTGTCGTGCCTCGCTTTGGTCGCCACCTGTGGTTCAAAATTTGCACAGGGTGCGGGTGCGGGCACGCCCCTCGACTGACTCCGTCCTGGGAACTGTGGTTGCAGAGGAGAGAGAGGGCCCTGCGGACAGCTACAAAAGAGAGAACGGGTACTCAGCATGTCGGCGGCCGCAGCTGAGTCCCTGGGGAAGTCCACGAAGGCAGGACTGCTGTTGTAGGGGAGAGTGCTCCACGGGCTGCTGGAACAGGGAGAGCTCCACAGGCCCTGGAGCAGGGAGTGCAGGGACAGCCTGCTAGAGCAGGGAGTGTGGGAAGGGCTTTCCCCACCAGAGTTTCCCACTTACACAAAGAGAGTCCAGAGTCCCAGGAGACACGTGGAGTTGAAGACATGGAGATTTTATTGCCATGGTGATGTATCTGAATGGTGGTGCTCTCCCACAAAATGCCAGGAGGGGCTCCCTTATATTGGGGAGAGGGGAAAAAGGAGGGGCTAGGGCCTTCAGGTAAATCTTGAGCCAGAGACCTGTTTCATGCTCTCTACCTGTGCCTTACATGACCCACTGCATGTTAGGTCTCTGGGTTTGGGGATGTGGCCAAACACCCCAGGATTAACACAGCCCCACAGTTCTTGTTGTTTCTCGATGGTTGATTTCAGCCCTAAATTTGTTTACTTCCTGTCATCTATTTCTCTTATGTGTATTTACTTCCATTGCTTCTAGAGCTGTCAGGTATGCTGTTAAGTTCCTAGTGTATGCAGTCTCTAAATTCTTTATGAAGGCTCTCAGAGCTATGAGTTTTCCTCATAGAACTGCTTTTATTGTGTCCCATATGTTTGAGTATGGTGTGCCTTCATTTTTGTTAAATTCTAAAAAGTCTTTAACTTCTTTCTTTATTTCATCAGACCATGTTATCATTGAGTAGAGAATTGTTCATCTTCCCTGTGTATGTAGGCTTTCTGTTGTTTTTGTTGTTAGTGTGGATCAGCTATACTTGTTGGTGTTCTGATTCAATTCATTAGATTAATTCAATCTTCTTTTATCTGTTGTGTCTGATTATATAGTCAGTTTTGGAGAGGTATCAGGAGGTCCTTAGAAGAAGGTATATTCTTTGTTTTAGGGTGAAATGTTCTGTAGATATCTATTAAATCCATTGGTTCATAACTTCTGTTAGTTTCACAATGTCCCTGTTTAGTTTCTGTTTAAATGACATCTCTATTGGTGAGAGTAGGGTGTTGAAGTTTCCTACTATTATTGTGTGGAGTTCAATGTGTGCTTTGAGATCTTTACTAATGTTCCTGGTACAAATGTGCCTATCCTTGCATTTGAAGCATAGATATTCAGGATTGAGTGTTCATCTTGATGTATTTTTCCCTTTGATGAGTATGAAGTGTCCTTTGCCACTTTTCTTCGTATCTTTTGGTTGGAAGCCTATTTAATTTGATATTAAAGTGGCTACTCTAGCTTGTTTCTTGGGACTATTTGCTTGGAAATTTTTTCTTGCCTTTTATTTTGAGGAACTCTCTGTCTTTGTCACTGAGGTGTTTTTCCTATATGTAACAAAATGCTGGGTCCTCTTTATGTATCCAGCCTGTTAGTCTTTGTCTTTTCATTGGTGAATTGAGTCCATTGATGTTGAGAAATATTAAAGACCATTAATTGTTACTTCCTGTTATTTTTGTTGTTAGAGGTGAAATTATGTTTGTGTGGTTCTCTTCTTTTGGGTTTGTTGTGAAAAGATTAATTTATTTTATGTTAGGTATAGTTTTCCTCCTTTTTTGCAGTTTTCCTTCAATTATCCTCTGAAGGCCTAGATTAGTGGAAAGATATTGTTTAATTTTTTTTTTTTGCATAGAATATCTTGGTTTTTCCATCTATGGTAATTAAGAGATTTTTCAGGAGCCTGATGGTAGCCTGATCTGCCATTTGTGTTCTCTTAAGGTCTGTATGGCATCTGCTCAAGATCTTTTGGCTTTGAGAGTCTCTGTTGGGAAGTCTAGTGTAATTCTGATAGGTCTGCCTTTATATGTTACTTGACCTTTTTTCCTTACCACTTTTAATATTCTTTCTTCTGTGCATTTGGTGTTTTGATTATGAAGTGATGGGAGAAATTTCTTTTCTGGTCCAATCTGTTTGATGTTCTGGAGGCTTCTTGTCTGTTTATAGCCATCTCTTTAGCCTAGGAAAGTTTTCTTCTATAATTTTGTTGATGATGTTTACTGGCCCTTTGAACTGGGGATCTTTGTTCTCTTCTATACCTATTATTCTTGGGTTGGGTCTTTTCACTGTGTCCTGGATTTCTTAGATATTTTGGGTTAGGAACTTTTTACACTTTATGTTTATTTTGGCTGTTGTGTCAATATCGTCTATGGTATCTTCTATGCCTGAGATTCTTTCTTGTCTCTTGTATTCTGTTGGTGATGCTTACATCTGTGACTTCTGCTCTCTTTCCTAGGTTTTCTAACTCCAGGACAGTCTCTGTTTGAGTTTTCTTTAACGATTCTACTTCCATTTTTAGATCCTGGATGGATATGTTCAATTTGTTCACCTGTTTGGTTGTTTCCCTGTATTTCTTTAAGACATTTATGTGTTTCCTCTTTATGGGCTTCAAATTATTTACCTGTGTTCTACTGTATTTTTAAAGAAAGTTATTTATGTCCTATCCTACTTAAAGTCCTACCCAATTCCTCATGAGATAATATTTTAAATCAGAATCTTGCTTTTCTGTTGTGTTAGGGTATCCAGGGCTTGCTCTGGTGGGGAAACTGGGTTTTGATGTTGTCAAGTAGCATTGTTTTCTGTTGCTTATGTTCTTGCACTTGCCTTTCTCCATCTGATTATGTCTGGTGTTAACTGGCCTTGCTACCTCTAATGGAGCCTGTCACTCCTGTGGGCCTCGTTATGTGGGACTTTGTTAAGTCAGGCTGTCTCTGCATATGGGAGGGTGTCTGGAAAGCCTGATCTGTAGCCTGGTTGTGTCAGAACCCCAGGGGTCAAGCTGTGTGTGGAAGTGATAGGGAGTGGGACTGAAGCGTACAATCTGATCCTGAGCATAGATTTAAAATGGAAGGAACTTGTGTCTTTCACAAGACTGGAGGTCCTGCATCCTATGGGCCCTAGGGTTATTAGTTATGCCATGTATTGGTGTGGTGGTAGGGCACTCACCTGTGAACCTGGATGTGTCAGAGCACCTGGGAGTCAAACTGTCTCTGAGTGTGGGCAAGGTAGGGGGCTAGAGCACAGAATCAGCTCCCAGGTGCCAATGTGAATGGGAAGGGAGTTAATCTTGAATTGATTAAGACTAATGATTTCAGTTGAGTTATCGCTTGTTTACAATTGAATTTTGTTTTATAATCCACAATTTGTGGAAGGAGCATTTTTCCTTCCTTCCCACCCCATGTGTTCTAATTCCAGTTGATTTTTCATGTATATTTATGTGTGTGAGAGTTTTTGTGTGCATGTATGTATGTTTTGTATATGAAATATACACCTGAAAAAGTAAAAAGTGTTTTAAAATACCTTATTTAAAGATGCTTAATGTGACTTATCCTTACCCCATGCCCTCTCTGTTCTGTCCATCATTTCATTAACAACTGCTTTCTACTCCCTCCATGCTATTTCCCTTCCTTTTAATTCCATCTTTTCTCCACTATCCCCTTCATTTAAGCAGTTTCTTCCTCACTCACTCACAGTGCATTCTGTCTCTTTGTCTGGCTTCTATGAGAAATCCAGGTTATACACACAAATGAACAGATTGAAGGGATATGTCACTGCTGTCAGTGTATTGCTTTGGTACTGTTAGTGTGCCAAAAGTAGAGTTCTACTTTGTAAATGAGTTATCATCCATCCTTTGCTTTGTTCTGTGTTTTCCTTAGGCATATTCTTCTGTTTGTAAGACCTATGCAGTCTTTTCACTGTTCTCTGTAATGCTGAGAAACAGTTTTTCAAATGTAGTCAATCTTCATGTTATAACTTGGATTTAAATGACTCAAAAAGTTTCATCTACTGAAGAATTTGTCCCGTCCATTTGGTCTTATTACAAGGAAACAGAAATTTTAAGGGAGGCACGCTGGAGGGTTACTTTGATGCAACAACTTGGGGAAGCATTGCTTTCAGGATTCCACTTTGTTCTTGACCGTATCCGGTTACTTTTCTCCACTTTTCTCCAATGTTGTCTGTTTTCTTCTTTTACTTCCTTCTCCTCTCTCTCTCTCTCTCTCCCTCTCCCTCTCCCTCTCCCTCTCTCTCTCTCTCTCTCTCTCTCTCTCTCTCTCTCTCTTTCTCTATCACTCTTTTTCTCTCTTGCTTCCTCCTCCCTCTCATCATGTTCCCTGTTTCACACTAGAGCTGAAGTGCCTCCTAGTAACCATGAACTGAAGCCAGTAATGTGGATTTGTGCAAAACAATAAAGATTGCTTCCTTTAATTTTCTCAGGTATTGTATCATAGCAGTGGAAAAAATAGAATACATATGTTATCAAAAAATGGTATACATGATTACAAAACTAATCAAGCAGGATTTCTTTTAATGTTCTTTTCAATTCTTCAATTCACTTATGTGATTACTCATAGGTATTTGACATATAGTAATCTATTGCAGCATTTCCAATGTGATCTGTATTTTCTATTTTATCTATATTTATTAAGAAGGTTGATAATATCAATGAATAATTCTGAGTAATCATCCTGGGAAAATTGTCACCATGTCTTGAATACCATTTTTTTCTCTTGTTCTTTGATCAGGTGACAATTCCAGGAGTTCCTTAAAACCTTGTAACTTTAATGATGAGATCCTCTTTCTTTGATTGTCTTGACTCTTTCCAACTAGAACATATACAACAAAAAACATAAACATGAAAACAAAATCAGTAAAATCTGGTGAAAATGTATTAGTCTCTAGATTCTTCACAGAATAATCTACTTCCACCCATCACCTTTGTTACAATGACTACTTTTGGAGGATTTTAGTTAATACTGTAAAATAAATTATGTAGTAAGTTGTAAGTGAGATTTAGTACTTTCTATGTTGGTCATTAGGGGATTACCAAATTAGTTTTGAAAGAAAGCATTTGAAGTACAGCAAAAATGTTAAAAAATTTACTCCATTAATTTCCTTGTTAAGATCTCTTAATAAACCTACACATTGTTCTCTACCTGAATATTTTGATTTCTAGGAAAACCAAGGTGGCACTTCTGGCTGGCACATTCTACTGGGGACGACTGCCAGCTAGTCTGTTCCCCTAAAGACACCACAGCCTACACGTATCCCAGGAGACCTGCTGCACATAGTGCAACAGCTAAGGATCCTCCCAAAGTCCAACAGCTGCCACTGGGAGCCCAGTGGACTAAGGACTCATCACCTCCCCAAAAATCTCCCTCCTACCCACCAAATTCCATTCCACTTTTTGATCTCAAAAAATGCAGAGATCTCCTGTGCTCATGGATAGGCAGAATTAACATAGTAAAAGTGGCCATCCTACCAAAGATAATCTATAGATTCAATGTAATCCTCATCAAAATCCCAACACAATTCTTCAAAGACATAGAAAGAGCAATTCAGAAATTCATTGGAAAAGAAAAAAATATCAAAAACAATACTTAACAATAAAAGAGTGGCTGGGGGATTCACCATCCCTGTCCTCAAGCTTTCCTACAGAGCAATAGTGATAAAAAAAAAAACTGCATGGTTTTGGTATAGAGACAGACAAGTTGAGCAATGGAATAAAATTGAAGACTCAGAAATAAAACAACACACTTATAGGCACTTTATCTTTGACAAAGAAGCCAATCATACACAATGGAAAAAAGAAAGCATCTTCAACAAATGGTGCTGGTCTTACTGGCTGTCAATATGTAGAAAAAGAAAATAGAAGCATATTTGTCACATTGCAGAAACTCAGGTCCAAGTGAATGAAAGACCTCAACATAAAAGCAGATACACTCACTCTAATAGAAGAGAAAGTGGGAAAGAGCCTTGAACTTATTGGCATAGGGGGAAATTTCCTACACAGAACTCCAATGGCTCATACTCTAAGATCAAGAATTGATAAATAGGTAAATGGGACCTCATTAAACTGGATTCTGAAAGGCAAAAGACATAGCAAATAAAACAAATTGGCAACCGACAGATTAGTAAAAAAAAAAAAAATTAATTAAACTCACATCCGACTGAGGGATAGTATCTAAAATATATAAGGAACTCAAGAAGCTAACACCATAAACAAAAAAAAAACAAAAAAAACAAAAACAAAAAACACCCAATCAAAAAATGGGGTATAGAATTAAACAGAATTCACAACAAAGGAATCTCGAATGGTTGAGAAGCACCTAAAGAAATGCTTAAAGTCCTTAGTGATCGGAGAAATAAGAATCAAAATGACCCTGAGATTCCCCCTTATACCAATCAGAATAGCTAAAATCAAAACCTCAGGCAACAGCACATGTTTGTGAGGATGTAGAGAAACAGAAACACTCCTCAATTACAGGTGGGATTGCAAACTGGTAAAACCACTCTGAAAATCAATCTGGAGGTTCCTCAGGAAATTGGAAATAGACCTCCCTGAAGATTCAGCAATACCACTCTTGGGCATATACCCAAAAGATGCCCCACCATGCCACAGGGGCACTAATCTCACTATGTTCATAGCAGCCTTGGTTGTAATAGCAAGAAGCTGGAAGCAACCCAGATTTCCCATGACAAAAGAATAGATACAGGCCGGACGGTGGTGGCGCACGCCTTTAATCCCAGCACTTGGGAGGCAGAGGCAGGCGGATTTCTGAGTTTGAGAGTTCGAGAATTCGAGGCTAGCCCGGTCTACAGAGTGAGTTCCAGGACAGCCAGGGCTACACAGAGAAACCCTGTCTCGAAAAAACAAAAAACAAACAAAAAAAAAAAAACAAAAAACAAAAAAACAAAAAAAGAATAGATACAGAAAATGTGATTCATTTACACAAAAGAGTACTACTCAGCTATTAGTAATGAGGGCATCCTGAGTTTTGCAGGCAAATGGATAGAACTAGAAAATATCATCATGAGTGAGGTAATCAGACACAAAAGAACATGCATGTTATTTAGTCACTAGTAAGTGGATATTAGCCAGTAAAAAATACAGAATACCCATGATACAGTCCACAGAACTCAAAAACGTCAACAAGCTGAAGGGCCCAAGTGAGAATGCTTCAGTCCCACTTTGAAGGGAGAAGAAAGCAATAAGAAGTGGGGAGGAAGGGAGGGACCATGGAGGGAAAGTCAATGGGGATGGGGGGGGGAAGATGGGAACATGATCTGGTATTGAGTGAGGGAAAAGGACTGAACCCCTGAGGGCCAGCATAAAGAATGAGAACAGGCAACCTTGGGAGGTGGGAGGTTGGGGGACCCTCCAGAGTGCACCAGAGACCTGGGAGGTGAGAGACTCAAGACTTAAAGGCAGGGACCTTAGATGAAATGCCCAACAGTAGGGAGAGTGAAAGTATAGAGCCCATCTCCAACAGGAAGACAGGGCATCCACTGAGGGAGGGTGTTGCCATCCCACAAACAAAATTCTCACCCAAAATTTTTCTGAAAACGACTGTCTGAAAGAACTGCAGGGATGGAAATGGAGAGGAACCTGAGGAAAAAGGGGGCCAGTGACAGGCCCAAAATGGGATGCACTCAAGGGGAGGTCCCAAGACCTGACACTATTATTGAGGCTATGAAGCACTCACAAAAAGGAACCTATTGTGACTGCCCACTGAAAGACCCATCAAGCAGCTAAGAGTCAGATACAGATATTTGCACCCAACCAATGGACAGAAGCTGCTAACCCCTGTGGTTGAGTTAAGGAAAAGCTGGAAGAAGCTGAGGAGGAGGGAAACCCTGTAGAAGAACCAACAGTCTCAATTAACCTGCACTCCTGAGATCTCTCAAACACTGGACCACCAACCAGGCAGCATACAGCAGCTGATATGAGGCCCTCAACACATACACAGCAAAGGATTTCTGTCAGAGAAGATGCATTTTACCCTCAAGAGACTGAAAGCCCCAGGGAATTTAGAGGTCTGGTGGGGTTTTGGTTGGAGAGAGGGGGTGGGGAGGAGGTATGGGATGTGAAACAGTCAAAGGGAATAAAATTTAGACTTTAAAATTAATTAATTAATTAATTAATTAATTAATTTTAAAAAAAAGAAAATACAGGAAAACACTATCAAAAAGGTAAAGAAATTGAATAAATCAGCCCAGGTTCTAAAAGAGGAAGATGAAACAATAAAGGAAACACAAATCGAGGCAAACCTGGAAATAGAAAACCTAGGAAAGAGGTCAGGAATTACAGATGTAAGATCAACAACAGAATAAAAGAAATAGAAGAGAGAGTCTCAGAAGTAGAATATACCATAGAAGAGATTGAAACAACTGTCAAAGAAAATTCAAAACATAAAAAAAACTCCTAACTACCCAGTGCTGGTGAATCACGGATATTGGAGGAGACTCTGTAGCCTCTAATTTACTAAATCAGCATAATCCCTACTAGCAATCTAAACATTCATCCTCATACATTGTACTGGCTGAATTTTTGTGTGTCAACTTGACACAAGATAGAGTTATCACAGAAAAAGGACCCTTCATTGAGGAAATGCTTCCATGAGATCCAGCTCTGAGGCATTTCCTCAATTAGTGATTAAGGGTGGGAGGGCCCATAGTGAATGGTGCCATCTCTGGGCTGGTAATCTTGGGTTCTATAAGAAGGCAAACTGAGCAAGACAGGAGAAGCAAGTCAGTAAGCACCACACCTCCATGACCTCTGCACCAGCTTCTGTCTCCAGGTTCCTAGCCTGTGTGAGTTCCTGTCCTGACTTCCTTTGGTGATGAACAGCAATGTACAAGTGTAAGCTGAATAAACCCTTTCCTCCCCAACTTCTATCTCGGTAATGATGTTTTCTGCAGGAATAGAAACTCTGACTAAGATGTACCTATAGATAGGGATAGAAACTCCTCATCAAGGAAACTTCTCTTTGCAACAGACAAAAACAAGCAATCAAAATGCAGAGTTGTGGAGCCTAGTCTTTTTGGATACATCTACAATATACTCCCAAACCTAAGGTTCAGGGAACACTGTAGACAAGATGGGCAGATTATAAGAGCCAGAGGATTGGAGAGTCTGATGTTAGATTGTGTCTTCAAGTAATGTCAGAAACAACATCCATAGATTCTAACCAAAATCTCATCCCTGAAGTCACAATGACTGCCCAAACATGAGCTGAACAAGGATCACACCAATAGATGGTGCCAAACTGGGTGGAGAAAATTTCATGAGGCCTCAACCCTACACAAGCCAGTAAAGAATGCTGAAAGTGGGAGAGATTGTCTTCCCCAGGGAAGAGCATGAAATTAGTTGTCCAATACCAAGTAGTCAATCCTGAAAATATGCATATAAGTAGCATTATACAGACTGCTCAGAACATTTGTGTATGTGTGTGTGAGTGTGTGTGTGGGTGTGCAACAATGAAGAAAGTGCCCTTGAATTTAGAGGCTAGCAAGGAGGACTGAATAGGAAAGGGAAAGGGGGAAAATGTTGTAATTATCTTATTAGCTCAAAAGGTTTTTTTTTTTAAAAAAAATGTGTCTTATGAAGATAACTGGAGTAAAATGAAACAAGAAAAATAAAAACCAAGGAATTCTAGTGTAATTTTGAAGCTATTGATAAGCTAATGGCAATCAGCGTATGGGTGAAAAGAACCTCCTAATCCAAAATATCCAGGGAATCTAGAAGAAACTGAAAAAGACCAAATCTGAGAATAATAGGAAGAGGTTAACAAAGATTCCCAGCTCAAGGGAACTGAAAACATTTTCAACAAAATCATAGAAGCAAAATTCCCAAACATAAAGAAAGGGGTTACTATAAATGTACAAGAAGCATATAGAACACCAAATAAATGAGACCAGAAAAGAAAATCCAATCATCACATAATAATCAAAACACTCAATGAACAGAAGCAAGAATATTAAAAGCTGCAAGGGAAAGGGGACAAGTAACAACATAATGGCACACATATAAAAATTACACCAGACAAACAAGCCAAAAATATATTATGGAAAGAAGAAAGTGTCTTCAATAAATGGTACTCCCCTAACTGCCAGTATGTATGTAGAATAATAAAAGTAGATACTTGTCACCTTGCACACCTTGCATGAAGCTCAAGTCCAAGTGGATCAATGAACTCAACATAAACCCAGATATAATGAGTCTAAGAGAAGAGAAAATGGGAAAGAGCCTTGAATTCATTGGCACAGGGGAGGATTTCCTAAACAGAGCTCTAATGGCTCAGGTTCTAAGATCAAGAATTGATAAATGGCACCTCATAAAATTGGAAAGTTTTGGAAGGCAAAGGACATAGTCAATAGGACAAATTGGCAAACTACAGATTGGAAAAAAAATCTTCACAAACCCCACATCCCATATGAAGACTCAGAAATGGACCTGCACAACTATGGTCACTTGAACTTTGACAAAGGAGCTAAAACCATTCAGTGGTGAAAAGACAGCATTTTCAACAAATGATCCTGGTCCAACTGGAAGTAAGCATGTAGAAAAATGCAAATCAATCCATTCTTATCTCCTTGTACAAAACTTAAGTCCAAGTGGATCAAGGACCTTCACATAAAACCAGATACACTGAAACTAATAGACAAGAAGGTGAGGAAGAGACTCGAACACATGGGGACAGGGGAAAATTTTCTGAACAGAACACCAATGTCTTGATCTAAGATCAAGAATTGACAAATGGGACCTCACAAAATTGAAAAGCTTCTGTAAGGCAAAGGACACTGTAATAGGACAATCTGATAGATGGCTAATATCCAATATATACAAAGATCTCAAGAAGGCAGACTCCAGAGAATCAAATAACCCTATTAAAAATGGGGTACAGAGCTAAACAAACAATTCTCAAATGAGGAAACTCAAATGATGGAAATGCACCTACTGTTCAAAATCCTTATCATCAGGAAATACAAATTAAAGCAACCCTGAGATTCCACCTCATACCAGTCAGAATGGCTAAGATCAAAAACTCAGAGGATATCAGATGCTGGCGAAGATGTGGAGAAAGAAGAACACTCCTCCATGGTTGGTAGGATAGCAAGCTGGTACAACTACTCTGGAAATCAGTCCAGCGGTTCCTGAGAAAAATGGACATAGTATTACTTGAAGACCCAGTTATGTCACTCCTGGGAATATACACAAAAGATGCTCCAACACATAACAAGGACACATGCTCCACTATGTTTATAGCAACCTGATTTAAAATAGCAAGAAGATGGAAAGAATCCAGATGTCCTTCAACAGAGGAATGGATACAGAAAATATGGTACATTTACACAATGGAGTACTACTAAGCTATTAAAAACAATGAATTCATTAAATTCTAGAGCAAATGGATGGATCTAGAAAATATCCTGAGTGAGGTAACCCAATCACAAAATAACACACATGGTATGCACTTACTAATAACTGGATATTAGCCCAAAAGCTCAGAATACCCAAGATATAACTCACAGACCGTATGAACCTCAAGAATAAGGAAGACGAAAGTATAGGTGCTTCGGTTCTTCTTAGGAGTAACAAATACTCATGGGAGCAAATATGGAGACTAAGTGTGGAGCAGAGATTGGAGAAGGGGCTGTCTGGAGACTGCCCTGCCTGGGCATCCATCGCATATGCAGTGACCACATGCAGACACTGTAGTGGATGCCAGGAAGTGCATGCTGACAGGAGCCTGATATACCAGTCTCCTTAGAGGCTCTGCCAGAATCTGACATGTACAGAGGCGGATGCTCACAGCTAACCATTGAACTGATGGAGTCCCCATCAAAGGAGAAACAGAGAAGACTAAATGAGCTGAAGGTGTTTTCCGCCCCATGGGGAGAGCAACAATACAACCAACCAGAGCTCCCAGAGTCTAAACCACCAGCCTGGAAACACGCATGGAGAGACCCATGGCTCCAGCTATATATATAGTGAAGGATGTCTTTGTCAAGCATTGGTGGGAGAGGAAGCCTGTAAAGGCTGGATGCCCCAGAGTGAGGGAATTCGAGGATGGGGAAGGGGGGAGTGGGTGGATGGGTAGCAGCATGAAGGGGGACAGGATAGGGGGTTTGGGGGAAAGAAGAATGGGGAAAGGGGATAACATCTGAAATGTAAATAAACAAAAAATCCAATAAAAAATGGAAAAATAAATTTAAAAATGTATGCCAAGGAACTTCCTGCTGAGTGTCTATGGCACCGTACAACTAGCCACACTTATGCTTAGGTGAAAAGGAAGGATACACTTACTGGCATATGGCAAGATCCCAATCAGGTATCTAATATGGGAAAGAGTGCATGTTTATGTCTTTTTCTACAGGATGCTGAAGGAGCATGGTAGCTGCCAGTGAGATTGGTGAGACATGCTGATGCTGGAACAAAGAATGATGCTGACCTGTGAGCTTCCTGAGTGTTCTGACAAAGGAGACTAAGAAGCTGTATTGGACATATGTTCCTGACCCACCTTTACTTTCCTATATCCCAGGTGGCACATGCTGCCTTGCCCCAGGTTTTTAGACCTTGTGGGAAAGAAAACCAAAAAGAAATTTTAATGACTCTTGTATTTTTCTTAAATGTAACTAATTATTTGGACTTGTCTAGAATCAATCCAGTATTGTGAATAACAGTCTTCAATTGAAAGACTGGATCTGGACATTTTCTGAGACATATTTGGAAGTTAGCAGAAGTTCTCTGTGATGTTGTATTAGCAAGAGATATAGTTGGGACAGGATATAAATTTCAAACAACTGTTATTACATATGTTCTAGCTCTTTTAATTGTCAAGTTAAAATTACTTTTGTTTCTTCTACAGTATTTATTGTACATTGCATAGATTATACACTTTCTATTATGTTAGTGTGTTGAAATCTGACATGTCTGTTATGGGGGTCTATCAACCACCTTTTGTCTTATTCCTCTGAGTATTACAGAACCTTGGTCTTCTGAAAAAAGCTTGGAAGTACTGGAATAACTGAGTTAGACTTTAAGCAGAAGCAAGAGGGTAATAGGATTGATTATTGCTGGTATAACAGCTTTAATTACATTAATTGCTAGCACCACTGCTTCTACAATTGCTTTGACACAAGAAGTTAAGACAGCTAGTTTTGTTAATCATTTAGCAAAAATGTTACTAATCTGTTGAGTATACAAGAGGATTTAGATAGCCATTTTCGGATTGATGCTCTTTTTCCTATTCAAATTATTGGAAGGAGGCTCAGAGTTTAAGAGTAAGGAGACATCTCGAGTATCATGCCAAAAACTAAAGGAGTTGTGTTACTTCTAAAATTTACACTGATAGTCATTATAATTAGGAAAAAGTTTAAAGACACTTCCAGGGTATTTGGCATAATTCTAACACCTCTCTGGATGTTTTAGCTTTGCATAGTGAGATTATGAATGGAAAAATGCTGCTCTACTGAGTTTTGATGCAGCAGATGCTGCTCATAAAATTACCAATGGCTTGAGGTCAGTATTTCCATTTTGGTCAAGCTTCAAGATTGGCATATATAGCTTGATCTTGGTAGCCCTTTTTGTTCTTGGAATACTTTTATTCCTGTGCATCATGTTAAAGCTTCTCTTAACAACATCAGCACGTTGGCACCCAAAGTACATGACTTAAAACTGAAAATGGACCCCAAGTCAGAGTTATTAATTTAACAGACTGGCAAGCCAAGGATGAGTAAGATTCTGCACAGAGCATTACCAACCTAAGACATAAGTGCATTGCATTTGATAATGCATATCCCACTACAGATAAGGAAGTCATTCTTGTCAGCGGGACCTAAAAAACCTTGGACTTGTTTATGAAATTAAAAAGGCAGAGATGTGGAAAGCTTTTGGGGCTGCTTGGCAGGGATCTGATATTTGCCGAGAACAAGTAAAGGGACTTCAGGTAAGAATCCGACATTAGGCTAAAACAAAGAAGTAATTTCAGTCAGAAATCTAAATCTTAGGTTAAAACAAAGAAGTAGGCTTCAGGTAGGAAACTGACTTTGGGCTAGGACAGACAAGTAGGCTTAGATATTTTGGTCATCCCAATAAGCTCTTAGAAACCATGATCACACTTGTTCACAGAACTTTGTTTATTGCCTTGCTTGTTCTTTGACAATTTGTGTTTACTTTCTTGCTTGTTCCTTGACTATTTGCATCTATTGTATTGCTAGTTCTTCAACCTAGAACTGACCTTAATACTTGCATGCAATTAAATAGTATAAAAGCAAAAAGGAGGAAGGGGGATGAGATAGGGTTTTTTTAGTGGGGGAATAGGGAAAAAGGATGACATCTGAAATGTAACTAAATAAAATATCCAATAAAAATTGTCTAGATAAATAAAAGAAAAAAGAAAAGAAAATATCATCCTGAGCCAGGGAACCCAATCACAAATGAACATGATATGCACTCACTGATAAATGAATATTAGCCCAAATCTCAGAACACCCAAAATATAGTTCAGAGACCATATGAAGCTGAAGAAGAAGAAAGACCAAAGTGTGAATGCCTCAGTTTTTCTTAGAAGGGGGAATAAAATACTCACAGGAGGTAGAGGGAGGGAAGGACTTGGGAGCAAGGAAGGAGGAAGAGGCAAAAAAAAACGGGGAAAAGGATCAGGTATGGGAGGAAATGGGGATGATATATGGAGAGTCAAGAAGTTGAACAGAGGTGGGTAGCAATGGGTGATGGAGAACTGAAAATAGCCACCAGAAAATCCCAGATGCCAAAAAAGCAAGTGGCTCCCACGACCCAAAGGGGATGAGATTAGCTGAAATGCCCCACAAAGGGGAGGGAGATCGTATAGAGGCCACATCCAGAAGTTAGGCAAGGTCCCTGGTTGAGGGATGGGGCACCAACTCATCTCCAAATATTTGACTCAGAATTGCTCCTGTCTAAAAGAAATACAGGGACAAAGTATGGAGCCGAGACTGAAGGACAAGCCATTCAGAGGCTGCCCTACCTGGGTATTCATCCCATATAAAGAGACGAAACCTAGACACCATTGCAGATGCCGAGAAGTCCTTGCTGACAGGAGCCTGACAAAGTTGTCTCCTGAGAAGCATTGCCAGAGCCTCACAAATACAGATATGGATGCTTGCAGCCAACCACTGGACTGAGCACTGAGACACCTATGGAGGACTTAGGGGAAGGATTGAGGGAACTGAAGGGGTTTGCAACAAACCAACCCTCCCCCAGAGCTCCCAGAGACTAAACCACCAACCAAAGAATACACATGTTGACTCATGACCCCAGCTCCATATGTAGCAGAGGATGGCCTTATCTGGCAGCAATGGGAGGGGAGGCCTTTGATCCTGTGAGTGTTTGTTGCCCCAGTGTAGGGGAATGCTAGGCTGGTGAGGAGGGAATGGGTGGGTGAGGGAGAACTGTCACAGAAGCAGGGGGAGGGGTGATGGAATAGAGGGTTTATGGAGGGGAAATAAGGAAAGGGGATAACATTTGAAAAGTAAATAAATAAAATATCCAATAAAAAAGAGAACTCAAGAAGCTAACCACCAAAACACCAAACAACCCAATCAAAAAATGGAGTATACAACAAAATAGAGAATTCACAACAAAGGAATCTTGAATGGCTGAGAAGCACTTAAAGAATGTTCAAAGCCCTTAGTGATCAGGGAAATACAAATCAAAATGTCTCTGAGATTCCACTATACACCAATCTGAATGGCTAAGAACAAAACCTCACATGACACCAGATATTGATGAGGATGTGGAGAAAGAGGAACACTGCTACATTGCCTGTGGGATTGCAAACTGGTACAACCACTCTGGTGTTGGGAGCCGACTCTTAGCCGAAAGTGGCTATCATCCTTACAGCCATGTCAAGCCGTATACCCTGACAAGAGACTTGTTTTCAACAGCCTGCAATAGCTGACTGCACTCTGATAAACATCTTGTTACACGGTTTAGTGCCCCCAGCTGCAAGGTACACCTGGTATCCATGGCTACAAGACACGTGACTTAGTGCCTTCAGTTGAGCTTGTCCACGAGGGCAAGTCACGTGGTAAAGGTTATAAATACCCAGGATTTCCTTTCTATGTGTGTGAGGAGAATATAGAAGAAGTGAGTAGAATATAGAAGAAGAAAGGAGAATAAAGAAGAGACTTGAAGAGACTCGACCAGACTCTGTCTCGTATCTATCTTTTGTGTCTCTCACCCCTTTTTCACCCTTCCTCTGTCCCCACTCTCTCTCTTGCTAGACCCTGACCTGCAGACGAAGCAGGAGAACCAGCCGGCCTTTACAAAGTAGCAGAACAGGCCGTTACAAAAGAAACGGCCATTACACTCTGGAAATCAATCTGGAGGTTCCTCAGAAAATGGAAAATACATCTTCCTGAAAATCCAGCTATACCAGTAGTGAGCATATACCCAAAAGATGCCCTAGCATGTCACAGGGGCATATGTTCTACTATGCTTATATTGGCCTTGTTTATAATAGTCAGAATCTGGTAACAACCCAGATGTCTCAGAACGGAAGAATGGTTACAGAAAAAAATATGGTTCATTTAAACGATGGAATACTACTCAGCTATTTAAAATGAGGACATGCTGAGTTTTGCAGGCAAATGGGTAGAACTAGAAAATATCAGCCTGAGTGAGGTAACTCAGACTCAAAAGGACATGCATGGTATGTACTAACTAGTAAGTGGATATTAGCCAAAAAAAAGTAAAGAATACCCAGGATACAGTCCACAGAACTCAAAAAATTAGCAAGCTGAAGGACCCAAGTGAGGACATTTCAATCCAACTTGGGAGGGAGATGAAATCAATCACAAGAAGGGGGAAGGAGGGAGGGAGGGACTTGGGTGGGAAAGGGTACAGGGAGAGGAAAAGAGGAACATGATCAGTTATAGGGTAGGGGAAAATGACTGAAGCCCTGAAGGCCAGCAAAAAGAATAAAAACAGGCGACCTCGGAAGTAAGGAGGTGGGGGACCCTCCAGAATGTACCAGAGACCTGGGAGGTGAGAGACTTTCAATACTAAAAGGGAGAAACCTTAGACAAAATGCCCTGCAGTAGGGAGTGGGAACTTGTAGTGTCCACCTCCAGTAGAAAGGCAGGGCATCAAGTGAGAGATGGGATTGCCAGCCCACAGTCAAAACTCTGACCAATAATTAATCCTGTCTGAAAGAACTGCAGGGAACAAAATGGAGAGTAGCCAGCGGAAAAGGAGGTCCAACGACAAACCCAAAATGGGATCTAGCTCAAGGGGAGGCCCCAAGGCCTGAAACTGTTACTGAAGCTTTGAAGTGCTCAAAAAATGGGACCTAACATGACTGACCTCCAAAAGACCCAACAAGCAGCTGAGTCAGACGCATATATTTATACCCAACCAATGGACAGAAGCTGCTGAGCATTGTGGTTGAATTAGGGAAAAGCTGGAAGAAGCTGAGGAGGAGGGCAACCCTGTAGGAAGACCAGCAGTCTCAATTAACCTGGACCCCCAAGACATCTCAGTCACTGGACCCCCAAACAGGCAGCATGTGCCAGCTGATATGAGGCCCCAAACACACATACAGCAAGGACTGCCAGGTCTGGGTTCAGTCAGAGATCCACCTAACCCTCAAGAGACTGGAGACCCCAGGGATTGGGGAGGTCTATGGGGTGGAGGTGGGGGTAGGGAACTTCCTAGTGGAGACAGGGGTAGGAGGTATGGGATACGGAACAGTCAGAGAGTGGACTGGGATTGGGATGAAATCTGGAGGTTAAAAAACAATAAAGAGATTAAATAAAAGTTTAAAGAAAAAAAAGTAAAAAAGAAGAAACCAAGGTGATCAAAATGTCACAGAGAATAGAAGCATGTATTACTTATATGCGTAGTCATCTATGGCAGGTCCTTTAGTCTCGTATGTTATTTATTTATCTTAAATTATTCCATGAACATTGCATACTCAAACGTATAGACTGTTAGTTTCATACAGTTTATCAGCATTCACTGAGTTGAAAGGTAGCTGGGTCTGAGGGATGAAATGACATTTATATTTGTGCATGCTTATATGCTTGTGGTAAACCATAAGATATATCAAGAGATGATGGATAGATGATAGATAGATGATAGATGATGTAAATAGATAAATAGATAAAAAGATGATAGATACATAGATAGATGATAGATAGATAGATAGATAGATAGATAGATTGATCTACATATTGATATATATATCACAGCAGACAGAATACCAATTAAACCAATAAATTTCTTGTGGCTCAGCTTGAGCATAAGTAAATTTTATGAACTAGAGAGCCTCTAGGAACATCTGAATCTACAGTACAAATGGATTAACAAAATGTTCCCATTCAAAAATACTAATCACAATTAAAATAACCCCAAATATCAGTATATATAGAAGATACGCTCCCCAATCAAAGGTAGTAACTGCCATTAAACAAACCAAATTTATCCTGTCCTCCATTGCTTCTTTGCCTCCCTAAGCCCAGTCCACTAACAAAGAACTCTCCTAAAGAACACTGAGAGGTTATACTCACTCAGTTCCTACATCATGGGTGGACTCAGGAAGAGGCTGATTCTTAGTTTCAGGAAGGAGAAACACAGTAAGTCCATTGAGGATGGAGAAGCCTCCATAGAAGATCCAGGACAAGCTGGTAGAGTATGTCGCTAGCATCATAAACAGGGGGGCCATGAATAATCCACTGTTACCAAACATTCCAATGACTCCTATACCTGTCGCCCTTGGAACAAGAATACAATGCACAAAAAAAATCTGATAAAAATGCACACTTGAAACTTGTGATTTAGTATCATACAGACCTTTTTAAAAATCTTAAAACCTGTTACTTGTCAGAAACCAGTGCAACTAAATTTAAGAATCTTGATAACTTATTCTTCCTTCTCAAATTTGTTTCATTTTGTAATATTTTTAGTCAGATTCAGACTACAAAGACACTTCCCTATTCAATACAATGAAACAGAAAGAGTAATACTGTATAAATTGCCTTATATATAACTTCTGTATTTTAGCTTTATATGTGTGTATACACATGTGAGTTTTGGGTATGGGGCTCTAAAATGTGGAAGGAGATATGAAAAGAGGTAGAATCCATCTCAAGATGGATAAGACTTTAAATAGAAATGTGAAATGAAAATAAAGGGGTTTACTGAGCAGTAGAAGTAGACCAGCAGAAGTGTGGATCAGGGACCAGCAGAGTTGAATCAACAGAAAGAGCATCTCTGTGATAATGTTATAAAGCAACTAATGCCAGTTTAAAGAATTGTGTCTTCATCTACAAAACCTTAAAAAATTAGTATGAGAGGATTCAATTGTAAAGAAGAATGATGTAAGTAGAAATAATGAGATGATCAAAGAAAATAATGAAAATGAATCGGTAAAAAGATATTGCATACTTCTATGAAATTCCCTTAAGTAAATATAATGAATGTAAAGAAATATAGAGTATGCTGTTGCTTATGAGACACACCTTTTTAGTTGTTCCATATATTTACATGAAATGCTAAATAGTAGTGCTTAATAGACTTAACTGTCCCAAAACAAAGTAAAATTCCAGAATACTAAAGTTATAAACATTCTTTTTACAACGTATTGGTTAGATAACTACACAGTCTTTATTTTTTCTTCTTTTAGTTGTACAGAATGAGCAGAGAAGTCTATTTTGTGACTGATTTGAAACTTGTACCTTAATGTGGTCAGGAGTAGCTCATTTGTATGAAGACGGCTAACACTAAGGGAAAGAGGAGAAAGTGCTCCTGCCAATGTGGCCATAATAATTCGCAGGGTCTGCATTTCTAGAGAGAGGAAGAACAAGGGCAGTGGTTAGGTTGGCTTGGCTGTTGTAATTTGTAGTTCCAAATTCCTAACAAATATACTATCATCAAAGGTGTGTGCATGCGTAAAATACAGAGAGGAAAACTAGCACAGTGAAAAGAAATCCTACAATGGCTAGTATGTTGAGAAAAGTAAACAATTTATTCATGATGGTTTGTAGAGAATCAAAGCTTTTGAACATTTGTGTTCATTCCTTCATGTTTCAGAGAGTGGTAGGTCCCAGGGGAAATTCATTTTCATATTTCCTCTTCAGCATCTCAAAGGCCCTTCATTCAGAATATGAGACTGTCATTGGGGAAAACAGGAAAGAATCTAATCTCTTAAAGAATCATAGGCCATTGAAATCCATAGTAAAGATGGAATAAAACAAAAGAGTTTCATATAAACCTGGAGGCCTCTACTGCTGAGGTGGCATATTCCTCAGGAATAAAGAATAAGGATTTCTTCTAGGACAATGTCAGGCTCTGAACACCTTTCAAAGACAGTTTCTTAAAACTGTTTTCCAACTTTATTTTAAAATCTCATGAAAACTTCAAACACTGGAATGTTCTCTGAGTGGTGTGGTTGTTTGAATAAGAGTGCCCTCCATAGACTCATATACTGGAATGCTTAGTACCAAGGAGTAGAGCTTCTTGAAATGATTAAAAGGATTATAGGGTGTGTCTTTGGTGGAGGAGCTGTGTCACTGCAGGTGGGAATTGAGGGGTCAGAAGCCCATGACAGGCCTAGTATCTCTCAGCCTTGGATTAGGATGAAGCTCTCACCTACCAATCCATACCACACTTTCCTCCTTCCATGCTTCCTACAAATATGCTTACTACCATGATGATATTGGAATAAACTTCTGCAACTTCAAGCAAGCCCCCAATTAAATGCTTTCTGTCATAAGAGTTGCTTTGGTTGGTCGTGATATTTCTTCACAAAAATAGACACTCGCTAAGACAGATACTGTCACCAGGTACTTGGTTAACCATGTTTGTCACACGAATGACCAAATTGTTTATTAAAAACAATACTGAAAATATTGAGTCTTGGACAACAAGTGGCTGGATGATTTAAGTGAGGCTTAGTGAGACATAGTAGTAAAAGAATGGAGAACAGTGCTAAGGCTTATTTGAATGGTGGCAGCCCAGATCAAGTTTCAGAGGAGAAAAATTCTAGTAACTGGCTAAAGACCATTATTGTGATTTGGAAGCAAAGAATGTTGCTGCATTTTGTTCCTGTCAGGAAAAAAGTATACTTCAGACTAAATAATTTGGGATTAATTAACTCTGACAGAGAAGATTACAAGACAGCCTAATACTGATTGTGTCACGTGGTTATTAGTGGTCACTATTATATAGATTTACATGCAAGGGAGAAAACAGAGAAATGAAAACAATGCAAAATATTTAGTCTGAAGAGAAAATGAGTGCCAGTAACTACAATAGAGCTAAGACAAGTTCTTAAGAAGATAAAAAATTAAGGAACAGTCTAATGCTTAATGGAATAAATGAAGTGATAACCTCGGGTTAAGAACTAAACTAGCTATGCTTCCAACTTTTCAAAATTAACTAAAGAAAACCTTAAGGTGTAAAAGAGTCCATCACCAAAAGAAAGCTGGTGCAAATATAATTGAATAAGAGAGCTAAGCTCCATTCCCATCAAGCAGAAGAACGTGATAGGTTTAGCCAATTAGATCTGGAATAAAAGTCAAGGGTTTAAAACTGGGGTGGTGAAATATACCTCCATGGCTGAGGAAATCATCTGATTCCAAGTATGTGTCAAGTGGTTCCCTGATGGAGACCATTGTCTGAAGCTGTGACAGTGAACTCTAGATTTCATTTGAGACCTCAAGATGTTGAAGATGCCAGAATCATACTTGCTAAGGGGAACTGCAGAGCAGGACTAGAACCAATCCAAGCCATAGAAATGGGTTACAGCAAGCAAGGATAAGACATAGAAATGCAGAGTTTGGAGTTTGCCCTGCAGGTTTTCATTTGCTTTGGGACAGTAGTTCCTCATTATGCTCTATTTCTTCCCTTTTGAAATAGTATTCTCTTTTGAAATCAATATTTTTTGCCTGTATGTTGGATATGATCTGCTTTTTTTTTGAATTTACAAAAGGTTAGAGTTAGGAGATTGCTGTGAGACTCAGAAGAGACTCAAACTTTGGAGTTTTAAACAGTGTTTTGACAGCAATAGACTGTGGTGACATTTGAAGTTGGACTGAATACCTATGGGGTCCAGAGATTGGCAGTGGTCGTTTGAATTAGAACAGCCCCTCAAAAACTCATAGTTTTGAATGCTTAGTCACCTGGGCAAGTGCCACTGTTGGAAAAGAATAGGTTTATTGGAGTAATTATATCATATATTAGAACTTGAGGTGTCAAAAGCTTATTCCAGGCCAGTCTCTCTCTTGTCTATGAATCAGGTTTTAGATATTAGCTCCTTTACCAGGTCTCTGCTTTCCTGTGCCCATGCTCCTTGTTATGATGCTAGTGAACTAAATCACTGAAACATTAAGCAAACCTCCATTTAAGTGCTTTCTTTTAGGAGACTTTCCATTAATCATGGTATCTCTTCACAGAAATAGAACAGTAAGACAAAGACAGAGAGAAACTGAGAGCTGAAGGGTTATAAAACCCATCATCATGGAATTTTAAAAAAAAATACTACAACCCTGCATTTTAGCAAAGCTAGTTGACCACATGGGTATCATTACTTATTACATGTATGTACTTAACTAAATGAACTCAGTCTTGAGATTTGTAATTTGCAGGCTATTTCTTCTTTGCACATCTCCTATTTTCCAACACAACTAAAAATTATTTTCTTGTTTAACAACCCAACTGGCATAGCACATACAGTTGGTCAGAAATTTTTGTATTATTTAGGGGAGAATTATAAGTCCTAAAACATATGTGGCTAGAATAAAAAAAATACAATGACCAAAAATGAATAATCTATAGTGGGAATAAATCACATCAGTTCTAGACACTTTTAACTGTAATAAACATTCTTTACTGAATTTTGACTTCTTTCTTTATACAGCTTCTTAATGGAGTATGCGCCCTAAAATCCCAGCATGGTCATCAGAAATTGTTTCATTAGTGCTCTAATCTATTGTAGGTAAGGGATGATAAATCCTGAGGAAATGGGAGAACATATTTCTTTTTGCTTACCCTGTACTCTTTCCTTACCTTGAGGTACAAATATGGCAATCAGAATAAAGGATCCCCTCAAGAACATGAAAGCCAGCTGAGTTATTCTACGGCCCATGCGATTGAGTAGGAAATGTCCAACAACACTGAACAGTATGGACACTGCACTAATGAGAAACTGCAACAGGAAAACATTAGTACTCAGGTGTTGGAGGTGAATTGACAGGCCAAAAATTGATAGCGTAAATAAAAATCTGTAGTAAAAAAAAAGAAAAACAGCATATTAAAGTTTGGAATTGGTATTCAGCAGATGTTAATATTATTGGACAAGAAACCAAGTTCTAGTAGTTTCACTATGAAGGCATTTTGGCTTTTTGGATATTTTACTTCTAGGACATAATTTCATAGCCACCAAAAATCACTGTGTGATGTGAGAGCATATAATTACTCTTGAAGTATTGGAAAGAGTTAGTGGGTTTCTGGTGTACATGGTGGGTCTTTCCATACATTCATATGTGTGAAGTTCCATCTTTACACCTATACATGTTCTTGAATTGAATTTTCTTATGTGTATTGGATTAGAATTTTTTATTGGAAATTTTCTTTATGTACATTTCAAATATTATCCCCTTAAACAGTTTCCCCTCCACAAACTGTCTATACCATCCCCCCTCACCCTGCATCTATGAGCTTGCTCTCCTACCTACACACCCACTCCCACCTCCCTGCCCTGGCATTCCCCTAAAATGGGCATTGAGTGGTCACAGGACCTTGGGCCTCTACTCCCATTGATGTCCAACAAGGACATCCTCTGCTACATATGCGGCGGGAGCCATGAGTCCCTCTACATGTACACTTTGGTGGGTGGTTTAATCCCTGGGAGCTCTGGGGGGGGGGGCTGGTTTGTTGATATCATGGTTCTTCCTATAAGGTTACAAACCCCTTCAACTACTTCAGTCTTTTTTCTATCTCCTCCATTAGGGACCCCTTGCTCAATCCAATGGTTTGCCTGCTTGTATTTTTCAGGCTCTGGCAGAGCCTCTCAGGAGAGAGTATGTGTATTCTGAGCTTTTGGGCTAATATACACTTATCAGTGAGTGCATACCATGTGTGTTATTTTTGTGATTGGGTTACCACAGTCACAATGATATTTTCTAGTTCCATCCATTTGCCTAAGAATTTCATGAATTCATTGTTTTTAATAGCTGAGTAATACTCCATTGTGTAAATGTACCATGTTTTCGTTATCCATTCCTCTATGGAAGGACATCTGGGTTGTGTCCAGGTTCCAGCTACTATAAAAAAGGCTTATGTGAACAGAGTCGAGCATATGTCATGGTTATAAGTTGGAGCATCTTTTGGGTGTATACCCAGGAGTGATATAGCTGAGTTCTAAAAATTGGATATGTCCAGTTTTCTGAGGAACAGCCAGACTGATTTTAAGAGTGGTTATACCAGTATGCAATCCCACCAACAATGGAGGAGTGTTCCTCTTTCTCCACATCCACCCCAGAATCTGTTGTCACATGAGTTTTAGATCTAAGACATTCTGACTGGTGTGAGGTGGAATCTCAGGGTTGCTTTTATTTGCATTTCTATGATGACTATGGATGTTGAACATTTCTTTAGGTGCTTCTCAGCCTTTTCATATTCTACATTTGAGAATTCCTTGTTAAGCTCTGTACCCCACTTTTAAATAGGGTTATTTGATTCTCTGGAGTTTAATTTCTTCAGTTCTTTGTATACCTTGGATATTAACCCTCTATCAGATGTGGGATCGGTAAAGATCTTTTCCCAACCTGTCAGTTGCCATTTTGTCCTATTGACAGTGTTCTTTGTCTTACAGAAGCTTTGCAAGTTTATCAGGTGCCATTTGTTGATTGTTGATCTTACAGCATAAGCTTCTGGTATTCTATGCAGGAAATTTTCCCTGTGTTTATGTGCTCGAGACTCTTCTCTCCTTTCTCTTCTATTTATTTCAGTGTATCTGGTTTTATGTGGAGATCCTTGATCCACTTGGATTTGAGCTTTGTACAAGGAGATGAGAATGGATGGCCTTGTCAGGCATAGGTGGGAAAAGAGGTCCTTGATCATGTGAAGGCTGGGTGCCCAAGTATGGGAAAATTAGAGGGCAGGGAGGTAGGTGTAGGTGGGTGGGTGGAGGCATACACTCATAGAAGCAGGAGGAGGTTGGATGGGAAAGGTGATTTCTAGCAAGAATGGGGAAAGGGGATAACATCTCAAATATAAATAAATAAAATATCTAATAAAAAGTTTTTAAAATTTTTAAAAGTGGATCAATTTGCATTCTTCTAAATCCTGACCACCAGGTGATCTAGCACCATTTTTTTAAATGCTGTCTTTTTTCCATTGGATGGTTTTAGCTCCTTTGTCAAAGATTAAATGACCATAGGTGTGTGAGTTCATTTCTGGGTCTTCAATTCTATTCCATTGATCTGCCTGTCTGTCTCTGTACCAATACCATACAGTTTTTATCACTATTGCTCTGTAGTACAGCTTGAGGTAAGGGATGGTGATTCCCACAGAAATTCTTTTATTATTGAAAACAGATTTTGCTAACCTGGGTTTTTTGTTATTCTTGAATTGTCAAGTTGCTCTTTCTAACTCTGTGAAGAAATGAGTTGGAATTTTGATGGGAATTGAATCTGTAGATTGCTTTTGGCAAGATGGCTATTTTTACTATGATAATCCTGCCAGCCCATTAGCATGGGAGATCTTTCCATCTTCTGACATGTTCTTTAATTTCTTTCTTTAGGGACTTGAAATTCTTGACATACAGAACTTTCACTTGTTTTGTTAGTCACACCAAGGTATTTTATATTATTTGTGACTTTTGTGAAGGCTGTCATTTCCCTAATTTCTTTCTTAGCCTGTTTATCCTTTGAGTAGAGGAAGGATATTGATTTCTTTCAGTTAATTTTATGCCCAGCCACTTTGCTGAAGTTGTTTACCAGATTTAGGAGTTCTTTGGGGGAACTTTTGTCATCACTTTATCTTCTGTAAATAGTGATATTTTGACTTCTTCCTTTCCAATATGTATCCATTTGACCTACTTTTGTTGTCTAATTCCTCTGGCTAGGACTTCGAGTACTATATTGACTAAATAGGGAGAGAGTAGGCAATCTTATCTAGTCCCTGATTTTAGTGAGATTGCTTCAAGTTTCTGTCCATCTACTTTGATGTTGACTACTGGTTGGCTGTATATTGATTTTACTATGTTTAGGTATGGGCATTGAATTCCTGATCTTTCCAAGCCTTTTACCCTGAAGGGGTGTTGAATTTTGTCAAATGCTTTCTCATCATCTAATGAGATGATCATGTGGGGTTTTTTTCTTTAAGTTTGTTTATATAGTGGATTACATTTATGCATTTCTATATATTGAATCATCCTGAATCCCTGGGATGAAGGATACTTAATCATGATGGATGATCGTTTTGATGTATTCTTAGATTCGGTTGGTGAGAATTTCATGGACTATTTTTTTGTCCATATTCATAACTGAAATTATTCTGGTTTTCTTTCTTTGTTGGGTCTTTGTGAGGTTTACCTATGAGCATAATTGTGCCATCATAAAACAAATTGAGTAGTGAGACTTCTGTTTCTATTTTCTAGAATAGTTTGAAGAATATTGGTCTTCCTTTACAGTCCAATAGAATTCTGCACTAAAACCATGTGGTCCTGGGCTTTTTTTGGTGGGGAGACTTATAATGAATGCTTCTATCTCTTTAGGGGTTATAGAACTGCTTAGATGGTTTAACTAATTTGACTTTCGTACCTGGTATCTGTCTAGAAAACTGTCCATTTCATTCATAGTTTCCAGTTTTGTTGAGTATAGGCTTTTATTGTATAATCTGATGATTTTTTTTAATTTCCCCAGTTTCTCTTGTTAGGTTTCCTTTTTCATTTATGATTTTGTTAATTTGGATACTGTCTCTGTTACCACTGGTTAGTTTGGCTATCTATCTTGTTGATTTTTTAAAAGAATCAGCTTCTAGTTTTGTTGATCCTTTGTACAGTTCTTTGTGTTTCTACATGGTTGATTTCAGCCCTGAGTTTGATTATTTCCTGCCATATACTCCTCTTGGGAGTATTTGCTTCTATTTGTTCTAGAACTTTCAGGTGTGCTGTCAAGTTGTTAATGTATGCTCTCTCCAATTTCTTTTTGTAGGTACTTAGAGTTATGAGTTTTCCTCTTAGCACTGTTTTCATTGTATCCCATAGGTTTTGGTGTGTTGTGCCTTCATTTTCATTAAATGCTACAAAGTCTTTAATTTATTTCTTTTCTTCCTTGACCAAGTTATCATTGAGTAGAGCATGGTTTACCTTCCATGAGTTTGTGGGCTTTTCGTTGTTTTTGTTGTTTTTTGAAGGCTAGTATTAATCCATGGTGATCTGATAGGACGCATGGGGTTATTTCAATCTTTTAGTATCTGCTGAGGCCTGTTTTGTGACCAATTATTTGGTCAATTTTGGAGAAGGTACCATGAGGTACAGAAGAAGGTATATTCTTTTATTGTGGGATGTAACGTTCTATAGATATCGGTTAAATCCTTTAAGTTCATAACTTCTGTTAGTTTCACTATGTTTCTGTTTAGTTTCTATTTCCATAATCTGTCCACTGCTGAGAGTTGAGTGTTGAAATCTCCCACTATTAGTGTGTGAGGTGCAATGTGTGCTTTGAGATTTAGTAATGTTTCTTTTATGAATGTGAATGCCCTTTCATTTGGAGCATAGATGTTGGGAATTTGAGAGTTATCTTGGAAGATTTTTCTTTTGACATGCATGAAGTGTCCTTCCTAAACTTTTTTGATAACTTTTGGTTGAAAGTCGATTTTATTCAATATTTGAACGACTTCTGTAGAGTGTTTCTTGGAACCCTTTCTAGGAAACTAGTTTTCCGACCCAATACTCTGAGGTAGTATCTATCTTTGTCACTGAGGTGCTTTTCCCATAGGCAGCAAAATGCTGGGTCCTGTTTACATATCTAGTCTGTTAGTCTACATAATTTTATTGGGTAATTGAGTTCACGGCTGTTAAGAGATATTTTCAAAAGTGATTGTTGCTTCCTGTTATTTTTGTTGTTAGAGATGGAATTATGTTTATTTGGCTATCTTATTTTGAGGTTGTTGAAAGAAGATTCCATTCTTGCTTGTTCTAGGTGGTAGTTTCCCTCCTTGTGTTGAAGTTTTCCATCTCTTATTCTTTATAGGGCTGGATTTGTGGGAAAACGTTCTGTAAATTTGGTTTTGTCATAGTATATCTTGGTTTCTCCATCTATAGTAATGGAAAAAGTTTTGCTGGGTATAGTATCCTGTGCTGGCAATTGTGTTCTCTTAGGGTCTGTATAACATCTACCCAGGATTTTCTGGCTTTTATAATCTCTGGTGAGAAGTCTGGTGTAATTCCAATAGGTCTGCCTTTATATGTAACTTGACATTTTTCCCTTGCTGTATTTAATATTCTTTCTTTGTTTTGTGCATTTGGTGTTATGATTATTATGTGATAGAAAAAAATTTTTCTGTTCCAGTCTAATCGGAGTTATGTAGGCTTCTTGGGTATTCATGGGCACCTCTTTATTTAGGTTAGGGAAGTTTTTTTCTATAATTTTGTTAAAGATATTTATTGGCCCTTTAACTTTGAAATCTTCACTCTCTCCTATACCTATTATCCTTAGATTTGATCTTTTCATTGTGTCCTGGATTTCCTGGATGTTTAGGTTAGGAGATTTTTTGTATTTTGCATTTTTTTTTTTACTGCTTTGTCACTGTTTTCTGTGGTATCTTCTGCAACTGAGATTCTCTCTTCTATGTCCTGTATTCTGTTGGTGATGCTTGCATCTATGACTCCTGATCTCTTTCCTAGGTTTTGCATCTCCAGGGTTGTCTCCCTTTGTGATTTCTTTGTTTCTATTTCGATGTTTAGATCCAGGATGGTTTTCTTCAATTACTTCACCAATTTGGTTGTGTTTTCCTGTAATTCTTTAAGGGATTTTTGTGTTTCCTCTTTAAGAGTTTCTAAATGCTTACGTGTGTGCTCATGTATTTCTTTAAAAGAGTTATTTAGGCCCTTCTTAAAGTCCTCTCTCATCATCATATGTGATCAGAATCTTTATATCAGAATCTTGCTTTTTCAGTGTGATGGGGTATCCAGGACTTGCTGTAGTTGGAGAACTTGTTTCTGATGTTACCAAGTAGCCTTGGTTTAGGTTGCTTATGTTCTTGTGCTTGCACCTCCCCAACTGGTTATCTCTAGTGCTATGTGTCCTTGTTGTCTCTGACTGGAGGATGTCTCTCCTGTGATCCTGGTTGTGTCAGAACCTCAGAGTCCAGCTTTCCCTGTCATCCTGTGATTCTGTGATCCTCTGATCCTTGTGATACTTTGATACTGTGATACTGTGATCCTGAGATCATGAGTGTGTCAGAGCTCCTGGGAGTCAAGATTTCTCTGGGTGTTGGTGGTATGGGTCGGGATCCAGCACCCTGTGTTTGCTCTGGGCACAGGTCCAAGCTGGAAGGAACCAGTGTCCCTTGCCTGGCAGGGGTTTGCGTTTCCCTAGTTCCTGTGGGGAGGCTCAGTTATGTTCTATGTTGGCAAAGATGTTGTGGTCTCAACTGTGATCTTGAGTGTGTCAAAGTTCCAGTGCTCCTGGGTGTGTCCAACCTCTTGGAAACGGAGCTTCCTCTGTGATCCTGTGATCCAGTGTTCCTGTGATCCCCTGATCCTGTGATCCTGGGTGTTTCAGAGCACTTGAGAGTCGGGCTCCCTCTGGGTTTTGTAAGAGAGGGTGCAGAGCCAGCACCCCAGGTCTTCCCTGAGTGCAGATTAAAATTGGAAGGAACCTGTGCAACTGGCTGGGTGGGGGTTCCTGTATCCTTGGACCCTGGGTATTCCAGCTACTCCAGATGTTGGGGCAGATACTGTGGCCTCCTCACCTGTGATCCTAGGCATTTTAGAGCACCTGGGAGGCAAGCTTCCTCTGGGTGTTATGGGATTAGGTGCAGAGCCAGCACACAGGGTCAGCTCAGAGCACAGGTTCAGACCGGAAGATATTAGAATTTTTATCATCGTTGAAGTGGAGCCAGAGAAATGGCAAGTAACAATCCATGTTTATACTAATTGGCGTTTTCAATATCAGCCCATGGTGATGAGACTGGATGTATATACTCCTCACTGCACAGTAAGTTCTGTGTGGCTATACTCAAAACTCTTTGACTACTTCTAGCTGCAGAAGTTGTCATATTCTACCCCAAATCTATCAGTGAGAAAATTTGCTTCTACACTATTTCAATACACACATTGAGAGCCTACCTCATAAAGGACAGGATACATATCCGCTTACATAGGATGGGTGTGTGGAACAAGTCTCTTGGAGAAGGTTTTGTCTTTGCTGCCTCGAGTTCCTTCTTCATACTAGTTCTCACAACCTTTAAAAATAAAACAAACACTCTGTTTAGTTGTCACAAAGTGATGAGAAATCTGGGACATTCTGAATACTTGTAGAAGATCAGATGAATAATTATTACTCCTCTGTAATAAAATTATAAACATCAAAGATACACTTACAGACAAAAATTAGAGTGAAATGAAAGCCCAGGAGACAAAAAACACTCAGGGGATTTCTACAGTGAAGAATATTAAACAAGGGATTATAGGTGGCTATTGACCATTAAAAGAGTCCTTGGAGCAGGAGATGAAGTTTAGAAAGGAAAACAACACAAAATCCATTTATTTAAACCATTAAATTTAAATGCTAATGCCACTTATATTGGGCTTCCACTGATTCTGAATGACTGAAAACAGATTCAGGGAAAATAATTCTTTGCAGGGCTCTTTATTTTAGCTCAGAACTCATGCTATTTAAAGGAAAACACAATTCATTGTCTTCATAATGCCTAGAATTTAGTTGAGGATGATATTAAGAGTAATATCCTCTAGTTTCATTTTGGAATTCTATAGTGATATTTTGGAGGGCAATAAGCCTCTAGGTCATCTTCCTGTCAAATAGGTCACTTATAATCTGGCCTTCGATTGCAGTCATGAATGCTGGCCTTGATGATGTGAGAATACTGTGCCACGAATACCTGCCTACACAAATGCTACCATGGTCTGTCCACTATAATTAAACTCTTGAATGCATGACACACACTGAGGTTTTCTTCCTTTAACCTGTTTCTGCCAGGAATTTTAGTCATGATATTGTGGAAGTAACCAACAAAGAAAACATGTACCAGATATGTGACATTGTTGCACAGACAAAGCTGACTATATTGTTCTTGATATTTGGTTGTACTCTGGTGTGGAATTTGGAGGAGTTCTTAGATGATGGATAGAAAAATCCATAGAGTTCTATGAACAGAGATTAATGGAGGATCGCAGCTACTTACAGACCATGATATGAAAACATACATGAGGTTGAATTCATTTTGTGAACTGAATGACTTGAGAACAAAAATTTCAAGATTGTGCAGCATTTAGGCTGTGTTGTGGTTGGACACAAAAGGTGACAGATGTTTTTGCTTAACTAGAGTCACATGTTTTTTATAATCCAAGCCTCAAGTTCAATACTACTGTCCTTCCTTTAGGGAGGATATTTTTATTTCAGTTCAACTAAGCAAGATAATCATGCACAAAAATTTTCAGAGTCTACACTAAGCTAATTTTCCCTTATATGTGTAGCTATAGTGCAGTATCTCAAGTGCTTCTTGATACTAGTCAGGTTGGAAAACAAAATTCACCACCAGAGATCACTGTATTGTTAACTTGAAATCCAAACATACCATTTTTAAGTCCTAAGACCTGGCCTTATATTTTTCTTATCTTTTGTTTTTAAGATTTATTTATTTTATGTATATAAGCACACTATAGCTGTCTTCAGACAGATCAGAAGAGCACATCAGTTCCTATTACAGATGGTTGTGAGGCACCATATGGTTGCTGGGAATTGAACTCACGACCTCTTAACCACTGAGCCATCTCTCCAGCCCCAGCCTTATTCTTATCTGTACAGTCTCATGGGAATTTAATCTTGGAAAAAATAATGCATCCAATTAAGCAACACAATTTTTTCTTTTTTTTATTAGATTTTTTTATTTACATTTCAAATGTTATCCCCTTTCCTGGTTTCAGCCCCAGAATCTCCCTATCCCATCCCCCCTTCCTCTCCCTCTATAAGGCTGTTTTCCCACCCACCCACCAAGTCCTATCTCGCCCCTCTAGACTCCCCATACTATGGGGAATCAAGCCTCCACAGGACAAAGCACATCCCCTCCCACTCATGTCAGACAGTTCAGTCCTCTGCTACATATGTAGTAGGGTCTATGGGCCAGCCCATGTATGTTTTTTGGTTGGTAAGTTAGTCCCCGAGAGTTCTGAGTTATCAGGTTTAGTTGCTACTATTTTTCTTCCTATGGGATTGCAATCCTCTTCGGCTCCTTCCATCCTTCCCCTAATTCACCAAAGAGGTCCCTGGGGTCAGTCCAATGGTGACTGTGAATATCTGCATCCAATTCAGTCAGGCACTCAGAGGACAACCATGCAAGGCTCCTCTCTGCAAGGAAAACTTGGCATCATCAATAGTATGGGGGTTTGGTGTCTGCATATGACATGGATCCCAAGATGGAGTGGTCTCTGGATGGCCTTTCCTTCAGTCTCTGCTCCATTTTTTATCCCTGCATTACCTTTAAACAGGAACAATTCTGGGTCAAAATTTTTGATATGGATGTCTGGTTTCATCCTTTAGCTGTGGGTAATGGCTATCTATTGGAAAATTTCCAATGCCACTTAAAAGTACAAAGTCATATGACTGTTAGAAGGAACAGTTATAAAGTGTCCCCAATGTGACTGCCTAAAAGTGAACTGGACAAGAAAACAAATATGCTAAATGGGGCTTGGGAAAGTCCTCAAAGCCTGAATCCTACGCAAAGAATTACAAGAAAGAAAGGAATCCTGAGACAGGGAGAAATAATATCCCCACAAGAAAGGGATACCAAGTGGTTTCCAATAACAAATTGTCAGCACTGAAATCACACAAACTGATTAAGTTTTAGTTATGTATCTAGGAATATAAACATACATGCACATAACATGAGTGTATATAAAAGCAAAGCAAAAAGTCATGAATATTAAAGGGAGCCAAACAGATATATAGGAAGATTTGAGAGATAAAAAAAGAAAGGGTAGCAAGTGGAGTCCACTTGGAGCTGCCAACAGAGGTGAGTTATGTATGGTCCCTTGACCACTCTCACATTGGAACACCTACCATCCTAAGGAGTCTTGTGGGATTTCAGGAGCATCCTTCTTCCCTGAGCTAGACTTCAGGGGCCCCAAAACATCCAGATTAGACCATTTTCCCAGCAATCCCTGGTATACCCAGAAAAGGGAAGCAAAGTCCTATTCCCTCAGATCCATTGTCAGGTTCTGCCTGCATCCCTGAGGAGTCCTCCCGGCACCAAGGACATCCAGCCAACAAAAGTGGCAAACAGATGACTAAAGAACAGCTAAGTACATAAACAACAACAACCAGGTCAATATAGAATGACCGAAGTACAACTATCTTGCTAGAACAAGCTCTGGATATGCTAACACAGCCAAAGAACAAGAAGAAGACCTTAAATCCAATCTTATAATGACAAGGACCTTTAAAGAATAAATGAATGAATCCTTTAAGAAATACAGGAAAATACAATAAAACAAGTGAATGAAATGAATGAAACTGCCAACAATATGAAAATGGAAGCATAAGCAATAAGGAAAACAGAAACTGATGAAATACTAGAGATGGAGAACCTCAGGAAGAGAATAAGAACTGTAGATGTTAAACATCACCTACAGAATACAAGAGATAGAAGAAAGAATCTCAAGGATAAAAGATATGATTAAAAAATCAATATATGGATCAAAGAAAATGATGATTATAAAAATGTCATGACACAAACCCCAAGGGTCCCAAGAAAAAGTTGGAGTTAAAATTCTAATATACAATAAAATAGAATTTCAATCAAAAGTTATCAAGCAAGGTGGGGGAGGGCACTTCATATTCATCAAGGAAAAATATCCACCAAGAGAAATTCTCAGTTCTGAACATCTATGCCCCAAAATGCAAGGGCACCCACATTCATGAAGGAAACTTTACTAAAACTAAAAACACACATTGAAACTCACACAATAATTTTGGAAATTTTCAACACTCCAGTTGCACCAATGGACAGGTCATTGAAACAGAAACTCAACAATGGCACCATGAAACTACTAAAGGGTTTGAACCAAATGGATTTAACAGACATCTACAGAACATTTCACCCCAAAACTAGAGAATATACCTTCTTTTGAGCACCCCATGGAAACTTCACCAAACCTGATCAAATAAACAGAGATTTAAAAAAAAAGCCCTCAACAGAAACAAGAAAATTCAAATAATCCCATGCATTCTATGAGATCACCACAGACCAAGGCTAGACTTCAATAACAACAGAAACAACTGAAAGCCCATATAATCATGGAAAGTAAACAACTCTCTGCTCAATAACTTGTCAGGGAAGAAACAAGGAAAGAAATCAAAGATGATAGAATTCAATGAAGCTTATCGCCAAGATGGCACAGAAAGCGAAGAAGGAAGTTCCTGCCCCTCCCAAAGCCAAAGCCAAAGCAAAGGCCTTAAAAGCAAAGAAAGCAGTGCTGAAAGGCGTCCACAGCCACAAAATGAAGATCTGAACATCACTCACCTCCCGGAGGCCCAAGACACTGCGGCTCCAGAGGCAGCCAAATTATCCTTGAAAGAGTGCACCCAGGAGAAACAAGCTTGATCACTATGCTATCATCAAATTCCCACTGACCACTGAGTCAGTCATAAAGAAAATAGAGGACAACACACTTGTGTTCATTGCGGATGTCAAGGCCAACAAGCACCAGATCAAACAGGCCATGAAGAAGCTCTATGACATTGGTGTGCCCAAAGTCAATACCCTGATAAGGCCTGATGGAGAGAAGAAGGTATATGTTCACTTGGCTACTGATTATGATGCTCTAAATGTTGGCAACAAGATTGTGGTCATCTAAACTGAGTCCAGATGACTAATTGTAAATATACACTTTTTTCCACCATAAAAAAAGAGAGAATTCAATGAAAATGAAGACACATTATACCAAAACTCATGGGACACAAAAATAAAGCAATACTAAGAGGAAAAGTCATAACACTAACTACCTTCAAAAAGAAATTGGAAAGATACATGACAGATAGATAGATAGATATATAGATAGATAGATAGATAGATAGATAGATAGATAGATAGATAGACAGATGATAGATAGATGATAGATAGATAGATAGATAGATAGATAGATAGATAGATAGATAGATAGATCAAAACAAAAAATAATAAAATAAAAAAGAAAGAAATTGGAGAGATCCCAGACAAGTAACTTAACAGCACATCTGAAAACTCAAGAACTGAAAGAAGCAAACACACCCAAGTGAGATAAATGGAAGGTAATAGTCAACCTCAGAGCTGAAAGAAACCAGGTAGAGACAAAGGGTCAACAAAACAAAACAAAGATACAAAGGATCAACAAAACCTAGAGATGGTTCTTTGAGAAAATCAACAAGATAGATAAACCCTTACTCAAAAAAACTAAAGGACACAGGGACAATATACAAATTTACAATATCAGAAATGAAAAGGGAGACATAACAGTAGAAATTGATGAAATTCAAAAAATCATCAGAACCCAATAAAAAAAGACTATACTCTACAAAACTGGAAAATCTAGATGAAATAGATGATTTTCTAGATAGATACCACATACAAAAATTAAATCATGATGAAGTAAACTATCTAAACAGTCCCATAACCCTTAAGAAAATAGAAATAGTCATCAAAAAATCTCTCAACCTAAAGAGCCCAGGGCCAAATATATTTAATGTAGATTACTACCAGACAATCAAAAAAGAGATAATACAAATATTCCTCAAAATACATTACAAAAAATAGAAACTGCAGGAATACTACGTAATTCATTCTATGAAGTGAAAGTTACTTTGATACCTAAACCAAAGAACCAACAAAGAAAGAAAACTTCAGACCAATCTCGATTATGGATATTGATGCAAAAATACTCAATAAAATTCTCAAAAACTGAATCCAAGAACACTCAAAGATATCATCCACTATGATCAAGTAGGCTTCATCACAGGGAATAAAAGATGGTTCAATATATGAAAATCCCTCAACATAAGGCACTATATATACAAACTCAATGGAAAAAAGCATATGATCATCTCATCAGATGCTGAAAAACCATTTGACAAAGTATAGCATCCCCTCATGTTAAAACTCTTGGAGAGATCAGAAATCCTGGAATATACATAAACATAGTAAAAGCAATATGAAGTAAACCAATAGCCAATATCAATGTAAGAGAAGAGAAAATAGAAGGAATCCTACTAAAATCCAGGACAAGATGAGGTTGCCTACTCTTCCAATTTATTCAACATAGTACTCAAAATTCTAGCCAGAGCAATTAGACAACAACAAAAGGAGATCAAGAAGAGACAAATTTGAAAGGAGGAAGTCAAACTATCACTATTTACAGATGATACGATAGTATACATAAGCCACCCCCAAAATTCAACCAGAGAACTCTTACAGCAGAAAACCAACTTCAACACAATGGCAGGATATAAAATTAACTCAAGTAAATCATTACCTTTCCTTTACACAAATAATAAATAGGCTGAGAAACAAATCAGGAAAACAACACACTTCACAACGTCCACAAATGCGATAAAATATCCCGGTGTAACTCTTACCAAGCAAGTACAACAAGAACATCAAATACCTAAAAAAAAGAAATCAAAGAAGACCTCAGAGGATGGAAAGATCTCCAATACTCAAGGAATGATAGGATTAACATAGTAAAAACAGACATCTTAACAAAAGTAATATGCAGATTCAATGTCAAAATTCCAACACAATTCTTCACAGACTTGGAAAGAGCAATTCTCAACTTCAAATGGAAAAACAAAAGAACCACAATAACCAAAACAATTCTCAACAATAAAAGAACTTCTGGGAAATAAGCAAACCTGACCTCAAGCTGTACTACAAAGCAATTGTGATGACAAACCACATGGTATCGGTATCGAATTCATTGTTTTTAATAGCTGGAAATTCTCAAATTCATATGGAATAACAAAAAAACCAGGATAGCGAAAACTATTCTCAACAATAAAAGAACTTTGGAAATCAGTCTGGCGGTTCCTCAGAAAATTGGACATAGCATTACCTGAGGATCCAGCTATACCACTCCTAAGCATATACCCAGAAGATGCTCCAACATATAACAAGGACATGTGCTCAACTATGTTCATAGAAGCCTTATTTATAATAGCCAGGAGCTGGAAAGAAACCAGATGTCCTTCAACTGAGGAATAGATTCAAAAAAATGTGGTATATTTACACAATGGAGTATTACTCAGCTATTAAAAACAATGAATTCGAGAGATTCCTAGGTAAATGGATGGAACTAGAAATTATCATCCTGAGTGAGGTAAGCCAATCACAAAATAACACACATGGTATTCACTCAGTGATTATTGGATATTAGCCCAGAACCTTGAAATGTCCAAGATGCAACTCACAGGCCACATGAAGCTCATAAAGAAGGAAGACTAAGTGGGGGTGATTCGGTCCTTCTTAGAAGGAGCAACAAAGTACTCAAGGGAGCAAATATGGAGACAAAGTGAGGGACAGAAACTGAAGGAGGGGCCGTCTGAAGACCACTCCACCTGAGTATCTATCCCATGTGCAGTCACCAAAGGTAGATGCTGATGTGGAAATCAGGAAGTGCATGCTGATAAGAGCCTGATATGGATGTCTCCTCAGAGGTCTTCAAGAGTCAGACATATTCAGAGGCAGATGCTCACAACTAGCCATTGAACTGATCATGGGGTTCTCAATGGAGGAGTTAGAGTGAAGACTGAAGGAGCTGAAAGGATTTGCAGCACCATGAGGAGAGCAACAATACCAACCAACCACAGCTCCCAGGGTCTAAACCACCAACCTGGGAGCACTTAGGGAGGGATCCAGGGCTTTAGCTGAATATGTAAGAGTGGAGGGCCCTGCTGGGCATAGGTGGAAGAAGAGAACCTTGACCTCATGAAGGCTGGATGCCCTATGGGGTAGGAATTTTGAGGGTGGGGAGGTGGGAGTGGGGGAGTAGATAGAGGTTACATCCACAGAGAAGAAGGAGGAGGGGGTGAGGGGATAGGGGGTTCCTGGGTGGGTGGGGGATGGGGTAAGGGGACAACATATGAAATGTAAATAAAACATCCAATAAAAAAAAAAAAGAAAAAAAAAGAATTCATGGGTTCAACCTGCACTGCCTGTGCTTCCTTCATCATTCTCATTTCCCAACAGACACTGGAATGGCTCCTTGAGTCACACTTACACAGTATTTGAGGGCTTTTCACTACACAGTTTCTAATATTTCTATATTCTTCCCACAGCGACTACAAAGGCACTGAGAATACATATGAGCTTTATGAAGACAAAGATCTCATCCCCAATGCCACTATATTTTACTAGTAAGTGTTCTTGTTGGTGTGATAATATACCCTTACAAAAACATCTTTAAAGAAAAAAGGGATTGTTTTGGCACATACATCAGTTGTGTCATAATTTCAGGTAGGAATGACACCTTATAAGAATTTGAGAAAACAGATAGTTGCATTGTATATGCATGCAAGAAGAAGAGGAAACTGAATATTCTTCTCAGCTAGCTGCCTGTTCTTATGTACCCCAGGACATAAGTACAGGGAACAATGTTGTCTTCCTTTAAGGTGGTCATTTCTCATCAATTTTACTAATCAAGATAACCATTCTGTCATTCCTGCAGACTAACTTAACATTAATAAGTCATGTAGACACTTCTGGCAGATCGTCAGCCAGTGATTAAAGAATCTTACAATTTACAATTAGTAATAATGATCACAGATGTACAAGTAATTTCCAAGCAGAAGGAATGTTAAAAGCCAATTGCTGAATATACTACAATTTCTGATTGATGGACATATAAAAACAAAGCTAGAATTAACCTGGAATCTTACACTCTGGTGATTAGTCTCACTGCACTGAAAGTTGCAGTGTAGGCTGTCTTGGACAATAGTCTATATCATTTTATTCAACAATGGACTCTTGGGCCCGAGCAATAAAGCTAATTCAGCTATTTATCTACATGGAGATTATGTGTCAGTTGAATTACCTTCTGGTGATTTTGTTCAAATCCATATATTAATATTGTTTTCAGTTTTGATCAGAGAAGTTTCTTTCCACAGTTTGAGAAAGTTACTGCAAAGCTGAAACTGGCCATTTTTCAGAAAATAAGGGATTATTAAATTAAATAACTATTAAATGAGTAAATCCTAAACTAGTTGTCTACAGCACTATTTCCAAGGATCAGGGACCATACAGAAAAAGAGTTTTGAGATAATATGAGGTCTAAAGTTAGGTACAGGGTGATATGTAATGCTGTATTCTAGGCATAACATGGCCATTGCACTCTCAACAGCTGTGGTTATCCACACTAGACCTACCCAAAATTCAGGGAATAAAATTCCATCATCTTGAGATAGAATGTATGATTAATGATTGCTCTGGATAAGGGAGAGGTTTTTTTTAAGTTATGTAGCCCCTTGTATATTGCCTATACACCTATAAATAGATTCTCATCATATTTCTGTAAGAAATCTTAATTTATCTTATTAGTTCACCAAAAAATAAAACACAAACAGAGAAAGAGGACATGGTTAGGCATTTGTTGGAAAGGTGAAAAGAATCCTTTTTATCCTGCCACCATCCTATGTTCTTCTCATGCTCTGTAGAGTACTGTGAGGATAATAAAATCTTAAAATAAAAATTATCAGGGTATGTTATCTAAATATATTAAATGTAGCACACTAGTATATATCACTAACATTCCATTAAAACAGTTACTTTGTGAATGAAATTCTCTACAGAAGAATTTTACACACTGAATTCAAGAAACAAAGGAATGAAAACATCATTGTTTTTAGTCTCATTAGAATGAAACTCTCATGTGCAGTGTTCTTTTTTTTCTGATTTTTTTTTATTGGATGATTTATTTACATTTCCTATGTTGTCCC
>NW_021604775.1:0-1223 GCF_004785775.1 Grammomys surdaster | reverse complement strand
CTCCCCACCCTCAAAACTCCCACCCCCTGGGGCATCCAGCCTTCATGAGGTCAAGGTTCTCTTCTTCCACCTATGCCCAGCAGGGCCCTCCACTTTTACATATTCAGCTGAAGCCCTGGATCCCCCCCTAAGTGTTCCCAGGCTGGTGGTTTAGACCCTGGGAGCTGTGGTTGGTTGGTATTGTTGCTCTCCTCATGGTGCCACAAATCCTTTCAGCTCCTTCAGTCCTCACTCTAACTCCTCCATTGAGAACCCCATGATCAGTTCAATGGCTAGTTGTGAGCATCTGCCTCTGAATATGTCTGACTCTTGAAGGCCTCTGAGGAGATATCCATATCAGGCTCTTATCAGCATGCACTTCCTGTCTTCCACATCAGCATCTACATTTGGTGATTGCACATGGGATAGATACTCAGGTGGAGTGGTCTTCAGACGGCCCCTCCTTCAGTTTCTGTCCCTCACTTTGTCTCCATATTTGCTCCCTTGAGTATTTTATTGCTCCTTCTAAGAAGGACCGAATCACCCTCACTTGGTCTTCCTTCTTTATGGGCTTCATGTGGCCTGTGAGTTGCATCTTGGGCATTTCAAGGTTCTGGGCTAATATCCAATAATCAGTGAGTGAATACCATGTGTGTTCTCTTGTGATTGGCTTACCTCACTCAGGATGATAATTTCTAGTTCCATCCATTTACCTAGGAACCTCTCAAATTCATTGTTTTTAATAGCTGAGTAATACTCCATTGTGTAAATATACCACATTTTTTTAATCCATTCCTCAGTTGAAGGACATCTGGGTTCTTTCCAGCTCCTGGCTATTATAAATAAGGCTGCTATGAACATAGTTGAGCATATGTCCTTATTATATGTTCGAGCATCTTCTGGGTATATGCCTAGGAGTGGTATAGCTGGATCCTCGGGTAATGCTATGTCCAATTTTCTGAGGAACCGCCAGACTGATTTCCAAAGTGGTTGCACCATCTTGCAGTCCCACCAACAATGGAGGAGTGTTCCTCTTTCTCCACACCCTCGCCAGCATCTACTATCACCTGAGTTTTTAATCTTAGCCATTCTGACTGGTGTGAGATGGAATCTCAGGGTTGTTTTGATTTGCATTTCCCTGACGACTAAGGATGCTGAACATTTCTTTAGATGCTTCTCGGCCATTCGAGTTTCTTCCGTTGAAAATTCTTTGTTAAGCTCTATACCCCATTTTTTAATAGGGT
>NW_021604774.1:983679-995252 GCF_004785775.1 Grammomys surdaster | reverse complement strand
AAAGGAGACTAATGATTTATTATTATTGTATTACAAGGAAAGAAGATAAAATTGACTGTGTTTATTGATATAAAACTTGAATGATAACTTGGTCAAAAGAAGTATGATTTTTAAACTCTCAATGAACTTGTGGAAGTAATGACAGATAATGAATGTGATGGAAGGAACAAGGAGGAGGGAGGAGGAAGAGGAGGCAGAGAGGAGGAAGGAGGAGGAGGAAGAAGAGAAGAAGAAGGAGCAGAGGAGGAGGAGGAGTAGGAAGAGGAGGAGGAGGAGGAGAAGAAGAAGAGGAGGAGGAGGAAGAGGAGGAGGAGGAGGAGGAGGAGGAGGAGGAAGAAGAAGAAGAAGAAGAAGAAGAAGAAGAAGGAGAAGAAATTATACTCAAATGTGCATTTGTGGCATAGCTCTTATAATAACCAACCATTCTGTTTGATCTGGAAGTAGATGGCACAAAAAGTAATTGATGATGCTTTATGGTCTGTCAAGAAGTCATAATTAATAGAGTCTTAAACCCTAAGCCAACTCTCTGCAAGAGTTTTGCTAAAATGACATGGTACCAGACTTCCTCCTAACATTTATGTTCATACCCATCCAAAACTCCATCATTGCTTAAAATTTGATACCTCCAGTTTCCCCCTACTATTTTTATATAAAGCATGTTCCATTATTCCTGTGCTTTAAAGATATTCCTTATAATAAACAGTCCATTTCTTGTTTCCTCGATTCTACATATACTCCAAGAAAAAGAAAAATCTAAAGAGTCAAAGCTATGATCCACATATGAGATGAAACATAGAGCATTTGTCTTTCTGTGAGGGGATATTTCAACAGTATATCATGGATGAGGAGGAAGGGCTCTACTGGACCCTACTCTTCTCTGAGAAACTATTTGCCTTTGAGAGTTAGGTGGGAGGGTTTACAATGTTTGGGTAAACCCTAAACACTGAGATTCACACACAATGCAGGATCTGGAAGTAATAGGGGGACATATAGAGGAGCACAGTTTCACTGGGAAAGGAGAGGGATAGAAGCATAGAATGGGGCATTGGAGTAACTAAAACTGACTACACGAATGGATAAAAGTAACAAATGATTTTTAATATTAAGGGACAGAACTATGCTCCACAGTGACTTCCTTTCTGCTGCCTAAGTCATGCATCAGTGTACTTTATACAGTTGTGAATACCTGCACAAAAACATCCTCGTCAGCACTGCATAATGAATAAATGTGAGACTTGTGAGAGCACAGCCCTCTCAAGGCAGTTGAAGGCACTTCCTGGTAATTAGAGAAAGGCAGTCAAAGTACTAAATGGTTTAGTTACTAGCACACTGTCCTTAAAAAGTAAGTAAACTTCACCCGTGCAACAACCCTTGAGGCACAAAAAATATAGAAATGAACGCAGGACATGCAGATGTTGGAGTAAAGAAGAGGTCTGTTGGAGTGCAAGGATGATAAATAATCATGGTTGGAAATAACCAAAGTATATGATACATGCATGTGAGACAACTTACAAAATAATACATTATTAAAATTTTAAAAGCCAGATGTTCCAGTGCCTATAATGTCAGCACTGGAATGGCAGAGGAAGGACTATTAATTAACTCTTTCTGGCCAAGCCAACTGGCAGAATAGGGAAATTAGAGGTTGTGTTAAAGACTCAGTCTCAAAACAATAAGACAGATGAATTGAGACAAACAGCAAGTAAACATCTGGTCACAACATGCACAACTGTTCTCTTTCTCTGTCTCTCTCTCTGTCTCTCTCTGTCTCTCTCTGTCTCTGTCTCTCTCTCTCTCTCTCTCTGTCTCTCTGTCTCTCTCTCTCTCTCTCTCTGAATGTGTGTGTGAGTGTATGTTTATGTGCTGTACATACCAGTGAGTATTTAGGTACTGATTAAGCTCAGTGACGAAACAGCTGTAGAGATGGGGTTACCTCCCACTTTAGACTCCCACATGTTTGTATTGATGTGTCCCCTGATGCTGTCCCCACCTCAGGCCTTGGCACAAGTAAAAGAGAAAAATAAAGTAGCACAAAATTGCACATGCCATGTCCTTGAGAATGGAAGCAGAGTGAAATGGTAGAGTCAACCAAATTTATCCTGGAACAGAGTGGAAGGTAAAAGATTCCAAAATCATTTACAGAAGCAGAAAGTTCAGCTACTGCATATCCAGAAGTGTAAGCAGGCCTGTGCTTTTGAGGGATCATGGGGAGGCTCTCCCAGGGACAGATCATCTGAAAGCCTGTCTCACAGTGTCTCTTGCTGACTTGTTTTCCAAACTTTGTCTGACAGCATCTACTGGTTGCTGTGACATCTGCCTGATCAGGTACTTAACTGCCTTCATGCTGTTTGCTATACTATCTATTTACTGATGCTGGCTTTAAAATTTATGAACTCACACCTTGAGAACTGAAACCATGGCTATCGTGGATCTTTCTTTATACAAAACATGTACATACACAAACCCAAATATAAATTTAGACTGAAACAGGAATTGTGGAATGATGAATTACACATTTGCAGGGACAAGTGCATACCACTTTTTAGAGCAAGAATTCAAACAGAGGCAAATAAGAAATTTTACATTTGTACTGTATCTGCAAGTACAACTTCTGTGTGATGGGCTTGTAGCCTGGAGACCCAGGAGGCATGAGTGCTGCATTCTGTGCCCCTATACAATGTGCTGGAAAATTTCCCTTTCTTTCAGAGTAGGTCAGGGATTTAAGTCATGAGGGTTTGGAATTTAATGTGTAACACAAACAATAATTTCAAAATTAAGCAAGTGAAGCTACTCCTCAGAGACATTTTCGAGCACAGTAGTTCACTTAAATATTCTCTTTAGATGTTATATCCCAACTTCCATCAGATCTGACTCCAAACACTCCATCTTTGTTCTTTGGAGACAAAGATGTTGTCAAATTATTTAAACCTGACCCAAGGTTTCTATCCCAAATTAGACAATTTAAGTGTCAAACATAAACACATGTTACTTTTATGTTTATAATAAGTCTTAAATAAAATAATACCTACCCTCTAGTTATAACAATCTACTTTCTTTTCTTTTGTATTGGATATTTTTTATTTACACTTCAAGTGTCATCCTCTTTCGAGATTTCCCCTCCAGAGAACTCCTATCCTATTCCCACTCCTATTGCTTCTATGATAGTGCTCCCCCACCAACTCACTCCCTCCTGAGTCCCTGCTCTGGCATTCCCCTCCACTGGGGCATCGAGCCTTCACAGGTCCAAGGGCCTCTCCTCTCACTGATGCCCCACAAGGCCATCCTCTGAGACATATGTGGCTGGAGCCATGAGTCACTTCATGTGTACTCTTTGGTTGGTGATTTAGTCCCTGGGAGCTCTGGGAGTCTGTTTGGTTGATATTGTTGTTCTTCCCGTGGGGTTGCAAACCACTTCAGCTCTTTTCAGTCCATTCTCTAATTCCTCCATTGGGGACCCTGTGCTCAGTCCAATAGATAGCTGTGATCATATGCCTCTGCTTTTGTCAGGCTCTGGAAGAGCCTCTCAGGAGATGGCTATATCAAGCTCCTGTCAGCAAGCACTTCTTGGAATCTGCAGTAGTGTCTGGGTTTGGTGACTGTATGTGGGTTGGATCCTCAGGTGGGGCAGTCTCTAGATGGCCTTTCCTTCAGTCTCTGTTCCACACTTTGTCTCCATATTTCCTCCTGTGAGTATTTTGTTCCCCCTTCTAAAAAGGACTGAAGCTTCCACACTTTGGTCTTCTTTCTTCTTGAACCCATGTGGTCTGTGAATTGTATCTTTAGTATTCTGAGCTCTTATCAATAACCCCAAATTGTTATTTACAATGTATTATTTGGGCTGCTCTTAACTCCAATCACCCAGCCTATACTGCCATTTTTCCTTTACTCCTATCCCATGGGAGACTTTATTTCTTCTCCTCCATCTTTTTTTTTTCTTAAAGTTTTCCTCTGAACCCAAGCCTGTGAAACTTAAACCCTGTCTGTGTCTCTTCTACACAGCTGTGTCTCTTATGCCTAACTATTGGCTGTTGGCATCTTTATTTACTAATCAGAAATAACTTGGGGCACGGTCATTTAGCCTCTTATGTGTGGACTCTCTCAGCTCTGGGGTAATATTAGCATTAAAGTATAAGGAGCAATAGGATAGTCTTTTATATTCTTGGCTAATAAAATAGATCTTTTTAAAGTAACAAAAATAAATAAATAACAAAAAAACTACTTTGATGTTGTAATAATTATTTAAAACTGGCCTCTGGTCAAGCCTACTATCTAAGCTGCAGTGGCTCTGCCTAGCCCAGCCACCATGTTTCTTAGCCTGAGGCCACATGAGCACTGCAACTAGAACCCGCCCGCCAGAAACACAAGCCCTGCCACCCACTAGATGCCAGCATGAGAGATGGCTCTGCCAATCTTCCAAGTTGACTCCAAAAAGCAGGGCATTGCCCAGACCATTCTGCCATCCATGCAGGCCCAGTAAGAGAATGAGACTCTAATTCTTATAGATTAATCAAAAGCTTTATATGTTTGATAATGATTAATAACAAGATGCCCATACAAAGAGAATTGTATCCCAATTATCCAACCTAATTATAAGTTTATAACTTGTTCCCTACTTGTGCTCTCCATACCTGTGTGGTTCTCCAACCTCCTACATACCTGCCCTCTCTAGCTCCTCCTCTTCCTTTTGTCTCTTCCTCTCCCAACTCTTCCCTGCCTTACTCCTCCCACCTTAACTCCTCCTACACTTTGACTCTTATGAAAATGTTTAGGTATCTATTACTTTAAAATCTAGTCTGTATTTGTAATATAAATGAGGTGCTTAACTACATATCTTAATGTTAACACAAAAGGAAATTGAAAACAATGACTGAGACCAAATAAAGCTAGTCTGCATTATTTTATGTCCCCTCTTAATTTGTTGAGAAAATTGAGGGCTAAACTGAAATCAAGAGGAAGAAGAAGCTGCCATGGGTTAGGAGTCAAGAAAACATAAACCTGGGAAGTAGCCAATTGAAAAAAAAAAAACAGTCAAGATGAAACATAGTAAGTAATAACTTGGAGATATTGATAAGAAAGTAAATTCTAATGCTATGAACAATAGTGCCTGTCCAGCTATTGTGCTGTTTAAGGCTTGTTGTAAGTATAAAATTTGTGTATCGCGTGCAGGAACTTAAATACTTAAGGGAGAGTAGAAGCCTCAGCCTGGGATTTATTGCATTCCACAAAACAAGAGTTTAACTGTGTCACCCAGGCTCTACTCAAACACATTATCTTCCCACCTCTACCTGCCAAGAACTTGAAACACAGGTTTGTGCTAACCACAAACCCACTTGTATTTTCCCATCTGTCATTGAACTTTGTTTAAATTTTCAAAAAGATTCTTGCATGTACAAATGTCTCAAGAAATTATTATATTGTATGCAGTTTCTACAGTTCAATTCTGAACATTTTCATTTGAAAGTTTGTCTGAAAATGATTTTGAAAATGTATGTCGTTCCTACCTCTCACCTTTCCAGTGGAGGGAAATAGACTTAGAAACATGACATCTACTTACTCTGCAGTCCCTACAGGGCCATATAATTTTTAAGTCTTATGCAACACCCTCAGGCTTCGGATCGTTTTAATTCTACCTATCTATTGACAACCAGAAACCCAGATTCCTCAACTTAGGGTGATCTGCACACAGACACACACTGGTTAACATATATTATTCTCTCATACATTATATCTTGAACACAGTTTCCCTTCTATTTTCTCCTACCCATCCACCCCCCCCAAGACCACTCTTTCTCAAGTCTACTATTCTTCCTCTTCTCTTCAAATACGTAGAGCTGTCCTCCTAAGGATATCAACTGCATCATATTAGATTTAAAATAAGCCTGGGTACAAACCCTCACATCAAGGCTGGGCATGACAACCCATTAAGAGGAAAAGGGTCTAAAGCATGGAGTCAGAGAGCTTCCCACTCCCTCTGTTAGGAATTCCACATAAACCCCAAGCTAACAATAATACCTTATATGCAGAGGACGTAGCTCCTCTGTGAAGCCCTGTGACCTCAGGTTAGTTAAGTCTATGGGTCTTCCTGTATTGTCCTTGACCACTCTGACTCCCAAAGTCCTTCATTCTTCTCTTCTGCTGAATTCTTCCAATTGTTTCCAAATGTTTGGCTGGGAGTCTCTCCAACAGTTTTCATCAGATGCTAGGTGAATCCTCTTCAGTGACAATCAAACTAGGCACCAATATATGAGTATTGCATACTGTCTTTGGTATAATTTCAGTAAATTTTTTCAGTGATGTTTGACCCTCTCCTGAGTCTCTGAACTGGCCAGCCTCTGGTTCCTTACCATTCAGGCTGTGTCATCCATGAGTTGCCTCTTGTGGAGTTGGCCTGGAGTTGGACCAGTTGCTGGATGGCCACTCTCACAGATTCTGTGATAACACTACCCCAGTGCATCTTTCAAAGAAAAAAGTGTAGTAAAAATTCTGTGACTAGGTTAATGTCTCATGCTCATACCTGCTATATGAGATGCTCATTTGGGGGTTCCATGTCCCCACATTGTAAAGAGACATCACTAGAGTCACTTTGGTAGATTTCAAAAAGATTCCACTGACCTAGGTGTCTATATCACATACCTGCCCAATACCCAGTTGTTTCTCCAAGTACTCTCTTCTTCCCTTCTACCTTCTCCTTGATCCTTCCTGTTCCAATCCCATCAGCCTCCAATCTACACACAAAATTTATTCTACTTTGCCTTCTCAAGGGATTTTTTTATGTTTATTAGTGTTTGCCTGCATCTATGTCTGTGTATGGATGTCAGATCCCACGTAGCTGTAGTTCTCACAGTCCTGAGCTGCTATATGGGTGCTGGGAACTGAACCCTGGTACTGTGAAAGTCATCCAATGCTCTTCAACATTGAGCCATCTATCCAGCCAGAACTATTTTTTAAATTATAAAAAGCATTTAGTTGTGGGCTTGCTTATACTTTCAGAGCATTAGAGTACATTTCCATTTGGACAGGGAATTCAGCATTAAGCAAACAGGTACAGAACTGTGTCAGTATTCAAGAATTTAGATCCACATGCACAGGCAGCAGGCAGAAACAAAGAAAGAATAACTCTGCTATGAGCTTTTGAAACCTCAAAGCCCACTACCATTGATATACCTCCTACAGCGAAAACACATGACCTAAAGTTTCCTAAGAAATTACACAGCTGAATTAAAACCAAGATATTCAAATACAAGGTTATGTGAGCCATTTTCATTAAAACCACCAGATTTTAATCCCTGCTACCTCCCAGGTTGAGGCCATATGATACCATAAAATACATTCAGTAAAATTTAAAAAACCCTATGCTCTTTCAGAGTCTCAGTGCTATTTAGAAGTCCAAACTCTATTCTGAAATACAAATCATCTCTCAGCTGGATCATCCTGTAAAATAAAAAAAGGAAATTATGCACTTCCAACATACAATGGCACTGAATATATATTACCATTAAAAAAAAAAACAGGAATGAAAGAAACAGAATAAGGAAATATTGTACCAAAGGAAGAACTAAATCCATCAGGGTAAAATCTAAATTCTCTATCTCAATGCACAATGTCACAAGCCTTCATAGATGGATTTTCATATCTCCTATGCCTTTCAGTTTTGCTGATGTCAGCACGTTCATCTCTCTTGACTTTACAGCTTGTCTGTAGCTTTTCTCAGCAGGTAACCATCTGTCGTCTCTAATATCTTGAGATCTCCAACACATTACAGACTTCAACTTCATAGATTCAGGCCCTGGCGGCTATCCAGGGCTCCATGCAGAGCTTCCCACACCACACATTTGGCCTTTCCCTAATCTCAGAGAAAAATTACACAGCCCACTTACTCCTGTATCCTTCTTAACTCTAAAGTTAGAACTACATGATTAAAGCTGCCAAGAATTTGCACCTGCTGGGGCAGGAAACAGGCCGTTCCCTTGTATTACATCTGGATACACTTTCTCTTGCTGTTTAGAACAAGGAAATCCCTGAACCTTTTCCTATCAGAGGTTCAAGGCTTATCTTGTTTGGGTCTCACCCAGAGAGGACCAATCCCTTTATTGCATTTAGCAAAAAGTCTTTCTCTGCATTTTTCATTTCTTTGGAAACAGGACTTGACTCCAACATTACCTTCCTGTGCATCTCTATTTCTCTCCAAACTATATTGTGTATCTCTTTTTCTATCAAATGCTGTTTTTCAATAAATCTGTCTAAAGCTAGTCACTAATAATCACTGTCCTAATGTGTTCTCTATCAACTACATTTATCCAACACTCACCAATTTGCCCTCTGGCTGGTTTTTAGAACAAGACCAAAGAGCAGCCACATTTTTGACAGACTCTCATGATAGTGGTCTCTAGTATTATTTGCTCTGAAATCTCTTGAACTGGGCTCCCTTAGTCCTTAATACTCTCAATATTTCTGTTGTCCAAGTTCCTACTATGATGATTTGGTAAGATATGCTTGGAGGGTTTAAATGCATTTAAGTGCATTCTGGTTCAAAAACCTAAATAATAGCATATTCAGGCCTGTCCAATCCAGATCAAGTTGTACACCTTATCCTGGGGGAGTAAAAACCCAGTTGCCAGTACCAACTTGGTTACACTTAATCTTTTAGTGATGAAACACCTTGTTCGTGGAAATTTATGAATAAATGCATTTCATTGATGACTTAATTAAAGTCTCAGAGAATTAGAACAATTCTATGTTAGCAAGGACTGTACATTCAAGCAGGCAGACAGGGGATTGGAGTGGTAGCTGAGAGCATACATCTTGCTGTACAAGGAAGAGGCAAAAAAATACCTGATTAAATTTTGGACTGTAGCAGAGAATATTAAAATTCCCATCCTCATAGAACATCATTTTAAACTATAATCAATATAGATACATGGATTCAATATCTCTGCTATTGCTAACAAAGGACAACAAATTTTTCAGCATTGAGATCATATAGCATGGCAGACTTCCAGTCTGGGCCCCAGCATAGAGCAGGTCACAGGCGGCAGCCCAGCACCCAACCCCAGAAAACTGAGAGAAAGTGGGACTCCCAGGAGCTTTAACTCAGGCAGCATCCCAGGTAAGGAAAAAACAGTACTTGCCCCAAACAGGAAGCAACCGGGACCCACTGGGACCCAGGAATTCACTCCTGGCCCAGAGTGGGCTCCATCCTGTCTGGGCCCGAGCACACAGCAGATCACGGGAGTCAGCTCTGCACCCAATCTCACAGAAAACAGAGGAAGCAGGGCTCTCAGGAGCACTAATCCAAGCAGTATCTTAGGCTAGGATGTGGCAATACTTGCCCCCAAACAGGAAGCAACCGGGACCCTCTGGGACCCAAGAATTCACTCCTGGCCCGGAGCGCGAGTTCCTTCCGGTCTGGGCCCGAGCACAGGGCAGATCCCAGGAGTCAGCTCTGCACTCAATCTCACAGAACCTAGAGGAAGTGGGGATCTCTGTAGCTCTAACTCAAGCAGTATCTTAGGCTAGGAGGTGGAAATACTTGCCCCCAAACAGAGAGCAACCGGGACCCACTGGGACCCAGGAATTCACTCCTGGCCTGGAGCACAGGTTCTTTCTGGTCTGAGCCTGAACACTCAGCAAATCCCGGGAATCAGCTCTGCACCCAAACTCACGGCACCCAGAGGAAGCGGGGATCCCAGAAGCTCTAATCCAACCAGTATCTTAGGCTAGGAAGCAGCAATACTTGCCCCAATCAGGGAGCAACCAGGACCCACTGGGACCCAGGAATCCACTCCTGACCCGGAGCCCGGGCCTCCTTCTGGTTTCCACTTGAGCACGGAGCAGATCTTGGGCCTCAGCTCTAACCCCAGCAACAAAACACATCCCAAACAATTCTGACATAACCTAGATAATAGGAAAGACAGGCCCCAGTCAGAGACAGCATAGATTGCACGAAGGTGATCCAGATGGCAAAAGGCAAGCACAAGAACACAAGCACCAGCAACCCAAGGTACTGCCACCATCAGAACCTAGTTCTCCCACATTAGAAAGTCCCGAACTCCCCATATCACCAGGAAAGCAAGAACCAGATCTAAAATCACTTCTAATGATGATGCTAGAGGACTATAAGAAGGAAATAAATAACACTATCAAAAAACTTGAGGAGAATACAGGTAAACAGGATGAAGTCCTTAAAGAAACACAAAAATCCTTTAAAGAATTACAAGAAAGCACAAACAAACAGATGAAGGAATTAAACAAAACAATCCAGGACATAAAAATGGAAGTAGAAACAGTAAAGAAATCACAAAGGGAGATTACCATGGTGATAGAAAACCAAGAAAGAAATCAGGAGTCATAGACACAAGCATCACCAACAGAATACAAGAGATAGAAGAAAGAATCTCAGGTGCAGAAGATACCTTAGAAAATATTGACACAACTGTCAAAGAAAACGCAAAATACAAAAAGTTCTTAACACAAAACATCCAGGAAATCCAGGATGCAATTAGAAGACCAAACCTAAGGATAATAGGTATAGATGAGAGTGAAGATTCCCAACTTAAAGGGCCAGTAAATATCTTCAACAAAATTATTGAGGAAAACTTCCCTAACCTAAGGAAGGAGATGCCCATAATCACACAAGAAGCCTACAGAATGCCAAACAGACTAGATCAAAAAAGAAATACCTCCCGTCACATAATAATCAAGACATAAAATGCACAAAACAAAGAAAGAATTTTAAAAGCAGTAAGGGAAAAAGGCCAAGTAATATATAAAGGCAAACCTATAAGAATTACACCTGACTTCTCACCAGATACTATAAAAGCCAGAAGATATTGGACAAATATCATACAGACCCTAAGAGAACATAAATGCCAGCCCAGGCTACTTTACCCAGCAAAACTCTCAATTACCATAGACGGAGAAACCAAGATATTCCATGACAAAACTGAATTTATACAGTATCTTCCCACAAATCCAGCACTACAAAGGATAATAGCAGGAAAGCTCCAATACAAGGAGGGCAATCATACCCTAGAAAGAGCAAGAAAATAATCTTTTTACATCAAACCCAAAAGAAGATAACCACACAAACGATGTCTCCACTATTAGCAAAAATGACAGGAAACAACAACACCCTCTCCTTAATATCTCTTAACATCAATGGAATCGATTCCCCAATAAAAACGCATAGGCTAATGGACTGGATACACAAACAGGACCCAGCTTTTTGCTGCTTACAGGAAACCCACCTAAGCAACAAAGACAGACACTACCTTAGAGTAAAAAGTTGGAAAACAATTTTTCAAGCAAATGGCTCTAAAAAACAACCGGGAGTAGCCATTGTAATATCGAATAAAATCAACTTTCAACTTAAAGCTATTAAAAAGGATAAGGAAGGACATTTCATACTCATCAAAGGAAAAGTCAGCCAACATGAACTCTCAATTCTGAATATCTATGCACCAAATATAAGAGCACCCACTTTCATAAAAGAAACCTTACTAAAGCTCAAAACACACATTGTACCTTACACAATAACAGTGGGAGACTTCAACACCCCACTCTAAGCAATGGAT
>NW_021604774.1:954507-983669 GCF_004785775.1 Grammomys surdaster | reverse complement strand
TCAGGGAAATGCAAATGAAAACAACACTGAGATTCCACCTCACACCAATCAGAATGGCTAAGATCAAAAACACAGATGACAGCAGATGTTGGTGAGGATGTGGAGAAAGAGGAACACTCCTCCACTGTTGGTGGGATTGTAAACTAGTACAACCACTATGGAAAGCAGTCTGGAGGTATCTAAGAAAATTGAACATAGTGTTACCTGAGGACCCAGCTGTACCACTCCTGGGCATATACCCAAAAGATGTTTCAACATACAACAGGGACACATGCTCCACCATGTTCATAGCAGCCTTATTTATAATAGCCGGAAGTTGGAAAGAACCCAGATGCCCTTCAACAGAAGAATGGATGCAGAAAATGTGGTACATTTATACAAAGGAGTACTACTCAGCTATTAAAAACAATGAGTTCATGAAATTCTTAGGCAAATGAATGGAGCTGGAAAATATCATCTTAAGTGAGGTGACCCAATCTCAAAAGAACATATATGGTATGCACTCACTGATAAGTGGATATTAGCCCAAAAGCTCACATTACCTAAGACACAACGTATAGAGCACATGAAAGTTGAGAAGAAGAAGGAAGACCAAAGTGTGGGTGCTTTGGTCCTTTCTAGAAGGAGTATCAAAAGTTTCAACCAGAGCTCCCAAAGACTAAACCACCAGCCAGAGAGCACAAAGGGAGGGACTCATGTTTCCACCTGTATAGGTAATTGAGGGTGTCCTTGTCAGACATCAGTGGAATTGGAGGGCCATGGTCCCCGAAAGTTTGGATCCCCTAGTATTGGGGAATTTGAGAGCAGGGAGATGGGACTGGGAGGATGTTTGGAGCACACTCTCATAAAAATAGGAGGAGGGGGTACGGGATAAGTGGTTTTGGGGGAGAATGGGAGAAAAGATAACATTGAAAGGTAAATACTTAAAATATCCAATTAAAAAAAAACAGCTAAAGGGTCTAAAAAAAAGAGAGAGTTTACTTATTTCAAACTGTTTTCAAGTTTCTAGGAGATGCTAATTGGCTAAGATCTTATTTTAAGCTCTCCACAAAAGAATTTAAGTCTCTGTTTAATATTCTCAAGAGAGATGTAAATCCTAATTTTCCTCAACAATTAATTGAAAAAAGAGAAGTAATCTCACAAAAAGTAGAAGAAGTTATTACTAATCAATATATTATATAGTTTGATTAGTTGTCGGCTGTGCTATAACAGTACTTTGATAAAAAAGATTATTAATATAGATTTATATTTCTTTAAATAGGGTCTTCATGACTCTCTGAGTGTGGAAGGAGCAACTGTTGGCGCTTCTGCCATGATTTTACAAGAACTCTGAAAAATTGGCTTTGAAAACAAGAGAGGAAATGGCACCCCCCCTAGAAGGAGTCCTCCTGAAATACTCTCCATCATGCCTTGTTCACTTTTAACTCTCTAAAGCTGAAAGCTCATAGCAAATCTGCTGCTGACTGCCTCTGGCACCACTGAGACCAACCAAAACTATGCGACAGATATGAGGAAGGACCCTCTTACGCTTAAAGGGAATGGCCCAGACCCAGTTCCCTTATGGGGCCGAGGATTGATATGCCCGTTTGATATCACAGAAGGCACAGCTAACCGGCTACCAAAAAGATTAATGAAATAAATAGATAACCCCACAAAGCCAGGCCCAACAATAAATACGATGAATAACAATTTACATCCAGGGAAGAGAAATCTCCCTGAGAATTCCCTTCATTTTCCTTCCCAGGTAAAAATGAATCACCTGTGATGTCTGCTGTTAGAAGTTCTAATCCAGATCCTGACCTCTGAACTTTTACTACTCAGACCTTTGAAGGGCCACTGACAAGAACATCAAACAGCTAGAGATTGACATCACTAATCTGAAGAAATCCCTCGTTTCGCTGTCTGAAGAGACCTCCTAAAATCACAAAGATCCTTATTGGACTTGATTTGCTCTATTACAATAGAAAAGGCTGTGTACAGCTCTTGACTGTGTACAGCCCTTAAAGAAGAATGCTGCCTTTACATAGTCAAGACAGGGAGGGTTAAATAGAGCATGAAATAGATCAGAGAAGGCCCTGAGAAAAGTCAGAGAGAGAAAGAGAAAGATGAATGCTGGTACAAGAATTGGTTTTCAGCCTCTCCAAGGTTGTCAACCCTACTTCCTCCCATCTTCCGACCATTATTTAGGTTCTTTTTGCTTATTTCTGCTGGTCCTTGGGCCTCAAATAGGCTAACTCTGTTAAACAACAGATAAATAATTTGGTAGCAAAACCTGTTCAGTTACATTATCATAAGTTAGCTATGGAGGATCACAAGACTCAAGATGAGGTTGTTACTTTATGCAGGGTGTTCCCAAAACCCATCTCCACCCAACCTAAAAGAGGGGACTTCCGCCCCTAGACCAAGCAGAGAGGGGCCACCCAGAATCCCCTCTGATTGGCGATCTGAATTCTTGCTTAGGCTGCGAGGCTAAGCACTGCAAGGGAATATAAATAAAACTTAAAAATATCTCTCTGGGTTCCCTGAGGGACAAGCCTGACTGCATAGGGGTTGATGTCAAAAGTATCCCCACTCCAGGAAAAAGACATCGGGATGGGTACGGCCCTCATGCCTCACTGGACAACGACAGGGGGACCGGAGGCATTACAAGGTCCCCTTCAATTACTGGAGGTCAGGTCTCTATCCCTGCCTTCACAAGATTAGAATCGCCACAGCCTTTCTATACTTAGAGAAGGGAGGAGATATCAGGGGCAGTCCTGATTATACACTGAAGGTCTAAAAACAGCCATAGGCCTAAAATCAGCAATAGGCCTGTCATACATGTATACTAACACAAAGTCTTGGGTCTCTGTGGAAAAACATTGAAACAGAGGACTATAAGCTATTGTAAACAGGCAGCTTTTGTGGAAATTTACCAGCCCGATTAGTCATAGATCTTGTAAATAGGTAGCCTTGGAAGACAATACCAACTTAGATAAGGACAAGTGAGTCATAGGCAGAGTCATAGTGACCTGTCCCCTGAACCTTCACCCAGCCGATACCTGGTTCTGAAAGATATCTGTATTCCCCCTGAACACCCACACTCCAGTGTCATCCCCTTCCCCACATCCTGCCTTTCTGTGTTTATAACCCCTGTGTGAATGAATTACGTTTGAGAAAAAATAAATAAATTATTTTTTTAAAAAGGAAAAAAAAAAGGACTGGAATTTAATGAAAATGATTACACATCATACCCAAACTTCTGGGACATAGTGAAAGCAGAGCTAAGAGGAAAATTCGTAGTACTGAGCACCCTGGTAAAGAAACGGGAGATAGCTTACACTAGCAACATAACAACACACCAGGAGATCTAGAACAAAAAAAAGTGAACACACCCAAGAGGAGTCAATGACAGGAAATAATCAAAATCAGAGCAGAAATCAACCAAATAGAAACAAAAAGAACAATACAAAGAATCAACAAAACCAAAAGTTGGTTCTTTGAGTCAATCAACAAGATAGATAAACCCTTAGCCAGACTAAACAGAGGACACAGAGACTGTATCCAAATTAACAAAATCAGAAATGAAAAGGGGACATAGCAACAGAAACTAAGAAAATTCAAAAAAATCATCAGATCCTACTACAAAAGCCTATACTCAACAAAACTGGAAAGTCTAGATGAAATGGATTATTTTCTAGGCAGATACCACATAGCAAAGTTAAAACGAGAGCAGGTAAACTATCTAAACAAGCCCATATCTTATTAGGAAATAGAAGACATCATTAAAAACCTCCCAACCAAAAAAAGCCTAGGCAAGACAGATTTAGTACAGAATTCTATCAGACCTTCAAAGAAGATCTAATATCAATATTTCTCAAACAATTCCATAAAATAGAAACATAAGGAACACTACATAATTCATTCTGTGAAGTCACAATTATTCTGATACCTAAACCACACAAGGACTCAACTAGATAAGAGAACTTCAGACCAATCTCACTTATGAGTATCTGTGCAAAAATACTCAATAACATGCTTGCAAATTGAATCCAAGGACACATCAAAACCATCATTCACCACGATCAAGTAGGCTTCATCCCAGTGATGAAACATTCGTTCAGTATAAAAAAAAATACACCAACATAATCCACTATATAAACAAACTCAAAGAAAAAATCACATGATCATCTCCTTAGATGCTGAAAAAGAATTTGACAATATACAACACCTGTTAACGTTAAAACTATTGGAGAGATAAGGAATTCAAGACCCATACCTAAACAAAATAAAAGTAACTTACTGCAAACCAACAGCCAATATCAAATTAAATGGAGAGATACTTGAAGCAATCCCACTAAAACTGGGGGAAAGACATGGATGCCCATTGCCCCCATATCTATCCAATATAGTACTGGAAGTGCTAACTAGAACAATAAGACAACAAAAAGAGATCAAGGTGATAGAAATTGGCAAAAAATATACAGAGATATCATTATTTGCAGATGATATGATACTATACATAAGTGACCCCAAAATTTTTACAAGAGAACTTCTCCAGCTGATAAACAACTTCTGCAAAGTGTCTGGATATAAAATTAAGCCAAATAAACCAGTAGCCTTCGTTTATACAAATGATAACCAGGCTGAGAAAGAAATTAGGGAAACAACTACCTTCAAAATAGCCACAAATAACATAAAATACCTTGCGGTAACTCTAACTGAACAAGTGAAAGATCTGTATGACAATAACTCCAAGTATCTCAAGAAAGAAATCAAAGAATATCTCAGAAAATGGAGAGAACTTACATGTGGATTTATTGGCAGAATTAACATCATAAAAATGGTCATCCAACCAAAGGCAATTTACGGATTCATGCAATTCCTATCAAAATCCTGACACAATTCTTCAAATCATAGAAAGAGCAATTCTCAAATTCATCTGGAAAGGCAAAAAAACCCAGAACAGCAAAAATAATTCTTAACAATAAAAGAAATGCTGGGGGAATTACCATTCCTGACCTCAAGCTTTACTACAAAGCAATAGTGATAAAAACAACATGATACTGGTACAGATACAGACACGTTAATCAATGGAAAAGAATTGAAGACCCAGAAAAACACACACACACACACACACACACATACACACACACACACACACACACACACTTACGGACACTTGATCTTTAACAAAGCCAAAAACACACAATGGAAAAAAAAGAAAGTATCTTCAATAAATGGTGCTGGTCTAATTGGCTCTCTCTATGTAGAAAAATGAAAATAGACCCATATTTATCATCTTGCAAAAAGCTCAAGTCCAAGTGGATTAAGAACCTCAACATGAAACCAGATATACTAAATCTAATAGAAGAGAAAGTGGGGAAGAGCCTTGAACTCATTGGCACAGGGAGAAATTTTCTAAACATAACTCCAATGGCTCACTCTCCAAGATCAAGAATTGATAAATGGGACCACATGAAACTGGAAAGCTTCTATAATTAAAAGGACATAGTCAATAAGACAAATAGACAACCTACAGATTAGAGAAAAAAATCTTCACTCACTTAACATCGAATAGAAGGCTAATATACAAAATATATAAAGAACTGAAGAAGCTAACCATCAAAAAAACCAAACAACTCAATCACAAATGAGGTATAGAACTAAACAAAGAATTAACAACAGAGTAATCTCGAATGCTGAGAAGCACCCAAAGAAATGTTCAAAGTCCTTAGTGATCAAGGAAATGCAAATCAAAAGGATCCTGAGATTCTACCCTACACCAATCATAACGGCTAAGATCAAAACCTCATGTTATCAAGGATGTGGAGTGAGAGAAACACTCCTCCATTGCTGGTGGGATTCCAAACTGCTACAACCACTCTGGAAATCAATCTAAAGTTTCCTCAGAAAATTGGAAATAGATCTACTTGAAGAAACAGAAATAACACTCTTGGGAATATAGCCAAAAGATGCCCTACCATGCAACAAGGGAATGTGTTACACTATGTTAATAGCTGCCTTGTTTGTGACAGCCAGAAGGTGGAAACAACCCAGATGCCCCACGACAGAAGAATAGATGCAGAAAATGTGGTTCATTTACACAATGAAATACTACTCAGCTAATAAGAAGGAGGACATCCTGAGTTTTGCACACAAATGGATGGAACTAGAAAATATCATTCTGAGTGAGGTAACTCTGACCCAAAAGAACTCACAAATATATGAATATTAGCCAAAAATGATTCTGAATTAGCCATCACAATATCCAAGATATATTCCACAGAACTCAAAACTGTCAACAAGCACAAAGGCCTAAGTGAGAATTCCTCAGTTCCTCTTGAAAGGAAGAAGAAAGAAATCACAAGAAGGGATGGAGGGAAGGACTCGGGAGGGAAAGGGGACAGTAAAGGGAAGAGAGGAACATGATCTGGTTCTGTGTGCGGGACAAGAACTGAAGTTCTGAGGGCCAACAGAAAGAAGGGAAACATTCAACCTCAGGAAGTAGGAAGTTGTGGGGGGGGACCCTCCAGAAGGTACCAGAGACCTGGGAGGTGAGAGACTTTCAGGACTTAAGGAGAGGTACCTTAAATGAAATGACCTACACTTGGGAGACAGAACTTGTAGAGCCCACCTCTAGCAGAAAGACAGGGTTGCCACTCCACAGTCAAAACTCTGACCCATAATTGTTCCTGTCTGAGAGAACTGCAAGGATGAAAATGAAGAGGAGTCTGAGGAAAAGAAGGTCCAGCAACAGGCCCAAAGTGGGATCCAACTCCAGGGGAGATCCCAAGGTCCTATACTATTACTGAGGCTATGGAGTGCTCACAAAATGTACCTATCTTGACTGCCCTCTGAAACACTCAACAAGCAGCTGAAAGAGTCAGATGTAGATATTTGCATCCAAGCAAAGGACAGAAGCTGCTGACCCCTGTGGTTGAATTAGGGTAAACCTGGAAGAAGCTGAGGAGGAGGGTGATCCTGCAGGAGGACTGGTAGTCTCAATTAACCTCGACCTCCAAGGTCTCTCAGACACTGGACCACCAACCAGGCAGTATGCACCAACTGATATGAGGCCCGCAACATATATACAGCAGAGGACTGCTGGGTCTGGGTTCAGTAAGAGAAGATGTACCTAACCATCAAGAGACTAGAGGCAAAAAAAAAAATTAAAAAAAGAGACTACAGGCCACAGAGAGGCGGGGTGGGGACATCCTTGATGTGACAGGAGACAGGGAGTAAGGATGGGAAGTAGAACAGTCAGAGGGTGGACCTAGAGGGAAGGAAAATCTGGAGTGAAAAGAAAGGAAGAGAGAGAGTGGGGGAGACAGAGAGACAGAGAGAGAGAGACAGAGACAGAGACAGAGAGACAGACAGAGAGAGAGAGAGAGAGAGGAAAAAAGAAAGAGATGGGGAGAGAGAGAGAGAGAGAAGGAGGGAGAGAGAGAGAGAAAGAGAGGGGGAGAGAGAGAGAGAGACAGAGAGACAGAGAGACAGAGAGAGAGAGAGGCCAACAACACTGATTCTGCAACTTAGGATGAAGATCTACACGTAGACATAACTTATTGGATAACTTATTTTATTCTCTCACACTTTACATCTTGAATGCATTTTCCCTTCTACTTACTCCTACCAGTCCCTCCCTGCACATCCTTTCTCACATTCATCTATCCTTCATTCTCTCCCCTTCAAACAAATAGAGCTGTCCTCCCAGGGATATCAACTGCATCGTATTAAATTTAAATTAAGCCTGGGTAAAAACCCTCACATCAAGGCTGGGCATGACAACTCATTAGGAGGAAAAAAGTCTAGAGCATGGAGTCAGAGAGCTCCCCACTCCCTCTGTTAGGAGTTCACATAAAGCCCAAGCTAGCAACAATATCTTATATGGAGAGGACCTAGCAGGCTCCGTGGTTGGCTCCTCTGTGAGCCCCTATGAACCCATGATAGTTGCTTCTGTGGGTCTTCCTGTAGTGCCCTTGACACTTCTGAATCCTGCAGTCCTTCCTTCTACTCCTCGGCTACATTCTTCCAAATGCTCTCTAATGTTTGGCTGGGCCTCTCTCCATCAGTTTCCATTAGTTGCTGGGTGAAGCCTCTTTGATGAAAATTGAATTAGGCAACAATATATGAGTATGGCAGATTGTCATTTGATATCATTTTATTAATTTTTTTCAGTGATACTTGATCCTCTCCTGAGTCTCTGTACTGGCCAGCCTCTGCTTCTTGGCCATTCAGGCAGTGTCATACATGAGCTCCTTCTTCTGGTAGGGGCCTCAAGTTCGATCAGTCATTTGTTGGCCAGTCTCACAGATTCTATGATAGCACTACGCCAGCATATCTTACAGAGAGAACCTATTGTAAGTCTAAGGTTTTGTAACTAGGTTAATGTCTCATGCCCAAGCCAGGTTATACAAGATGGTCATCTTTGCCTTTCTCTGCATTTTTCATCTCTTTGTTAACAGGACTTGACTCCAATATCACCATCCAATACTTCTCTATTTCCCTTCAAACTATACACTGTTAATCTCTTTATCATATGCTGTTTTTCAATACATCTGCATAAAGGTGTGTTGCAGTAATATTTTTAAATGGTGGCACCCAATCTTGTTAGTTCTTAATCAGCCGACATCTTCCTGACTAGCCTAGACCTGAGAATACACTGGTGCTGCTCTCCTTTGACCGCCAGCTCAGGCGGGACAAAGACACTGGTCCTGTCACCCACAAGACACCAGCATGGGAGATGGCTTTGCCAACCTTCCATGCTGTCTCCACAAGGTTAGGCTGAGCTCAGACCATCCTTCCATCCACGAGGTACCTGGTAGAAAAGAGACTCTAATGTTTAAAGATTATCCAATAGCTTTATATATTTGGCAATGCTCAAATAACAAGATGTCTACACAATTGGAAGTGTTAACCAATTAACTAACCTAGATATAAGTTGTTACCCAGGACTGCTCCTGATACATGAGTGGCCATCCATGGCTACTACATCTCTCTCCTCAGCTCCTCCTCCTCCTTCCCTCTTCCTCTCCTTACTCCTCCTCTTCTTCTCCTTACTCTTCCCACCTTAGCTCCTCCCAACTTACAAGAAAAATATGCCACTACAAAGGTAATCACTAGTAATCACTGTATTGAAATTTTTCTCTGTCAACTGCGTTTATCCAAAACTCTTCAGTTTGGCCTCTGGCTGGTTTTTTAGGACAAGGACAAAGAGCAACCACATTTTTTGCCAAAATATCATCATAGTAGTCTCCAGCATTATTTCTTCTGAAATCTCTTGAGCTGAGCTGTCATTGTCCTCGCTGCACTCAGCATTTCTATAGTCCAAGTTCCTACAATGATTGCATGGTAAGGTCTGCTTATAGGGTTCAACTGCATTTTTTTCCAACAGATGAAACTTTTTTAAAATACCATATCACATTAACATATTTCTTCAATTATTCCTGGAATTTTGTCACTTACTATAAAATAGTTATGATCATCAAATACCCCTAATTCAATTTTAAGTGAAAAGCCAATCTTATTTTTTATAACAGGTGATTGAACAACTATCATCATCCAAGCTGCATGAATGTGGCTATTTGAAGGCCCAAAATTTTCACTATTATTTATTTTAATTTTTATTTATTTTATTTATTTACATTTTCCATGTTACCCTTCTTCCCAATTTTTCCAACATAAACTCCCTATCCTATTTTGCCTGTAGCCCTGATTCTATGAGAATGCTCCCCCACGCACCCATCCACCCCTGCCTTACTGCCCTAGCATTCCCCTATGCTGGGGCACTGAGCCATCACAGAACCAAGGGTCTCCCCTCCTATTGATGCCAGATAAGGACATCCTCTGCTACATATGCAACTAGAGCCATGGGCCCCTCTATGTGTATACTTTGGTTGGTGGTTTAGTCTCTAGGAGCTCTGGGGAGTCTGGTTGTCAACTATATTTCTGGCCCAAAGATCCAAATGATAGAATGTTCAGACCTATCCCAGCCTGATCGTGTTGCATAGTTTACCCTGGAGAAAGGCCTCATTCTCAAGTACAAATTTAGTCACAGTTAGTTTTGAGTGATGTAAGACCATTTTCATGGAAGCTTTTGAACAAATACAGTTAATTGATGGATAGCTTACAGTCTCAAAGGATTAGTCCATTTCCATCTGAGCATGGACTGTGGCTTCAGGCATGTAGTCCTAGGGCTGGACTACTACCTGATAGTTTATATCTTGAAGCACAAGCAGGGACCAGAGAGAAACCTGATTATTTTTTGGACTGTAACTGAGATTGTTAAAAAACACCATTTTTGTAGAAGATCATTTTAAACCATAGCCAATATAGACAGATGGCTTCAATGTTTCTGCTACTGTGATAGTCTCCATGGAAACAAAGAACAGCAACTGTTTCAGCACTCACATCATATACTATGAATTACACTTCCCCCAGGCTAAATTGCAAACTGTTTTGGAAGGAAACTGTAGATATTCTGTGTCTACTTTGAAAGTTCGTATTGAAAATGTGTTCACAGAAAGCAACCGAGTACAAGAAAGGGAAAGAGGGATGTAGACACTTATGGCTTTTAGTGTTCTCTGACTACACAAGCACAGTGTGCTGTCTTGTAAGAACAGGCACAGCAGAGCCTGAAAACAGAGATGTAGTGTCTGAGGAGCAGAAAGGGACAGAATACTGGAAAGCATGCACTCATGGCTAAATTTGCATTTGACAGCCACCTAAATGTTACATCTATCACAGACAGATAAAATGTCAGGACAACAGAGGTTACATAGAAGACCACAAAGGTACTCACTAGAGTGAGGATGCTTTGGGTGGCTCTGATCTCAAGGGATGACCTAGGTGACAGGGACCTGTGGATGTGTTTGACCCTCTGCTTGTGTTTGATCAGTATAAACACCATGGAGCCACTGGCCCACATCATCAGTCCCAAAAACATGATATCATTGAATGTCAATAACATTACATTAAGAATGTTGATGACTCTCCCAGGATAAGCAACAGCACAGTATTCAAATTCTTTTACACCAGTAACATTTCTTCCTCCCCATATGTCAGTCATGTATATAGGAATGAGGACATTTACCAACAGCTGGATTGACCAGCACAGGCCCAGGGAAGGACCAACAATCCTGGGGATTCTGACCTTGAGCTGTGCCCACTTGGAATTCCCAGGGCTGATGGTGATGAACTGAAAGACACTCAGCAGGGATGTGGAGCCAAGGGATACACCTCTGCCAACTCTATGAAAATAAAAGACAAGTCTACATGTAAAGTCATCTAGAAAATATGTCTGACCAAATGCACTCATTGTCTGAGGGATTCCTTTACAGAGAAGAAGCATGATGCTGGAACAGGTCAGATGTTTGACAATCAGGTCTGTGGGCTTTGTCCTGATCCTAGTGATGTTAGAAATGATAAAACAGCAAAGCAAGGTTGAATTCCCCAGAATTCCCAGTGCAGTCTGGGACAGGAAGAAGATTCCTGTGGCCAAGTCTCTGGAAGCCATACCATCATAGTCCTAGGTCAGTACATATAAAGTCCAGAGGATACTTGTTGAACAAATTGGATTATCTTCTTGATAGCATGATCATCACTGTACTGTCTAGAATTCACCACCTTATGTTTATAAGTTCACATATTAACTGTCTTTCTAGTTTGAAATTCCTAAATTTTAATGATTTCCTGCTGTTTTAATTACAGGTAATTAACACGGACATTATAGTAAAAGTTGAACTTTCTATTGCCATTCGTGAGAGTCTTAGTCAGGGGTTCTTTTCTGGCACAAAACATCAAGACCAAGAAGCTAATTGGGGAGAAATGGGGTTATTCTGTTTACACTTCCAAATTCTGTTCATCACCAAAGGAAGTCAGGACTGGAACTCACACAGGGCAGGAACCTGAAGGTAAGAGCTAATGCAGAGGCCATGAAGGGGTGCTGCTTACTGGCTTGCTTTTCCTGGCTTGCTCAGCTTGCTTTCTTATAGAACCCAGGAACACCAGGCCAGGGATAGCACTACCCACAATGCCTCTGCTTGTCACTAATTGAGAAAGTGCCTTACAGCAGGATCTCATGGAGACATTTCTTTTGGAGGGCGGGAATTTCAAGACAGAGTTTCTCTGTGTAGCCTTGGCTGCCCTGGAACTCACTCTGTAGACCAGGCTAGCCTCAAACTCAGAAATCCACCTGCCTCTGCCTCCCAAGTGCTGGGATTAAAGGCGTGCACCACCACCGCCCGCTCTGTTCTCTGTAATAACTCTAGCTTATATGTACATTAAGTGTTTTCATTTCTCAAATGCTTTACAATTAATGGCTGGTTTAATATCAACAAGTGCACTATTAAGAGGGTATAATACCGAAACCACACTCAGAACAGTGTCCTAATAAGTTTCCAATATCCCTGCAACTAGGAAAAGCAGACACCAGAAAGGACACTCTCTGTCTCCAGAGAAAATACTAACCACTAAGATGCTCTTGACATTTTATAGCTATCAGAGAGGGGAAGTCAGCTTCCTTTAAACATATGGCTCCTAATAAGCTGATTGAAATGCTTCAGTGGATGTCCATCCACCCAAGATCATATGGCCCATACAAATTGTGCTATATGAGTTAAAATCTTGAAAAGATACAAAGTTTATCAGTTAGGGAAGGGTTGATGAGGGAGTGGGGAAGTCATGAAAATGATGAAAACACATTACTAGAATTTCTCAAAGGTAAAACATGCCAATAAATAATAAATGCTAAAAACATAATAAATTTTGAGAATAAAAACAAAGAGTAATTAAAAAATAAAAAAAGAATATACAGACAACCAGATATCAAGGAAAAAAATTTGAATTTTCCTTGTCATTACAGTCACACATAAATCTAGTTACTTATGTCTCCAGTAAATAAATGTATTTATTTTATTTTTAAGTGTTTTCACAAATACATTCTAATCTTCTAATTTGTTAAACAGTAATTGAAATATAACTCTGTCACAGATAATTATGTCTACAAAAAAAAGAGAAATAGCAAAGTATTTATGAATGTGTTTAAAACAGTATCCAAGAAATGTATTTATTCCATAAGAGGATTGCTAGTGAGATGCTTAACCTTTTGTGTAATGAAATTAAAGCACATTAGATATGGTATAGAAATACTTAGCAACAGTAGCATCCCTTCTAGTCTGTGGGACATAAAGTTTAACAAGTAAATACTAAAGACATAGCACAGCAATGAGTACACAACACATAGCACAATTGACATCACTGTTTAATTTGAAAGCAATATCTGGGCAGAGAATTTTGAAAATGCCTCTTATCGTGGCACCTGGTAGGCAGAGGCCAGAGGATCCCTTTCGGTTTCAGGCTAATCTAGTCTACATAACAAGCTCCAGGACAGCCAGGAATACATAAAGAAAACCTATCTCATAAAAACAAACAAAAAAAAAGTAAGCTCTAGGGTTCATGGGCCTCTGTGTCTGGGGAAGTTGAAACAGCAGAATGTGAGTTCTGATGTTTGGGTAATGTGAGGTTGGAGTTATTCAGTTAGTCAAATATTATTGGACTTGGAATTTCCATATTGAAGCATCAGGATTACTGGTTGATCATCTTTTCATAGTCCCAATCATACAGGCCTCATACAAGGATATTAACTTCTCAGTATGCCACTCTGCACAGATATTTTCTGCAAATGGAAAGAAATAATTTGCATCTACATGAGAAACTGTGCAAATCATAATTTGAGTTGTAAGTATGAAGAGGTCACCAAACACATCTCAAATAACTCTTGCAACTCCCTAAATTCTGGAAGAGATTTTACCACCCATGTGAAAATAGTCTTAGGTTCCCAAGAAAAAAATAAGTGCACGTTTATTCTGAGAAATAATCACAAACAGTTTTAGCCATCAGGACCCCATAATACTGGAAACAATTATGCTGTCACTGTTTTTGGCAAAGAGCAACAAAAAATAATACTAGTAATAATAATAATCCAAAGTAGCATTTTCTCTGAAGCCTCTGTCAAATCATGTTGGATTCAAGTCTTGGGGTGAACCTCCTCACTCTGAGCATTCAACCTGTGCAGGCTTTTCCTGAAATAGGAGAATCATTTCAGAGAGCTGTACTCACACATCTTCCAGATGACCACCTGCCCTCTGCACACTGGTGACCTGATGGAGAGCAACTCACCTGTGCAGGAAGGATGCAGTTGGGATGCTGGCTACTAGATAGGACTCAGTGGCCAGTGGGACCTTCAACTCTCATACAGCTATGAAGTTAAGAGCAATCCCCAAGATGAAGGCTGATGTTTTCAGAGCTCAGGCCTCAAGAGGATGACGTGGTCATGTCACAGAAAGGAAAAATGACAATTTACCAAGGGAGTTGACATCTTCTCTAAAAAAAAACAAAACAAAACTTCTTCCCACTAATAAGAAAGGAAAACTTTTAACTGACTAGTGAGCATCACAGAGGGACTTTTTTCTCCTGTGGTGTCAGAAGCTGAGAATCCAGTTAGGAGAACCAGATAGAGTCTGCATTCTACGGAGTGTGTACTAAGGCCAGAGGATAGAGTTGCCAGTCCACTCTCCTGGGGGCTGCATCACTAGGAAAGAAAATAGCACTTACATTCTAAGAGACTGGAAGTGTTGATGGACCTCACAGCCATAGTTAATGCACCTTGAAGGCATTTCAGATTCAAAACTGTTATTCTTCTGTGTACTCAGCCTGCTTGTTAACTTGCCTTCAAGCAAACAGTATAACAACCAAACATACTTGCATTGGATTTCTGATGTCATCAGGTTTTACAGCCTAAGCTAAGGTATGGTTTCAACCTAAAATATGTAGTCTTCCATGCCTCTGATATGCAATTGCATTGTGCAGTGCAGGTGTGTGTGAATTTTATGGCAATAAATCCTAAAACAGCAAGTTGTTTGAAAGCAACCTTAGGAAACAAATACTCACCATAACTGTTGGAGGTTACATGGAAATAAATTGATTAATCTGTGTGCAGTGATGCTTGCCTGGGTCACTTAGGGGAGCAGTTGGATTCAGTTACTTAACCCTTTATAAAATGCTTTTAAATTTTTCTGCAAAATATCCCTCATTCCTTGCTGTGTCAAGCTTCCATGTTGTTCAATAAATGCAAACCAAAGACTTTTGTGAGGCATACACCGTGACAGAAACAGACAGAGACTAACAAATGCACAAGTCATCATTCATGTAGGAACAAACTCAGATTCACATGACAGACAGACAGACACAGGAAGAGAGAAGTAGCAAAATTTAAATCTGGGTTTACTCTTTGTTAAATACCCAAGGTAAGTGATTCTTAATTTCTTTTTCTTAATGTGACCTTGATACATTTTGGGTATTTAGGGGTTATTATACATTCAAACCAATACACTGTGATTCTTTGCTGCCTGTCTTTTTAAAATTTAACTGACAACTGTTCCATAGGAACCTTACAAAATTCACTTGTCACTATATGTGGTTGCACAAGCCTTGAATCTCAGCACTCAGGATGTAGATGCAAGTGGATTTCTATGAGTTGGGGGACAGCCTGGTCTACGGAGCAAGTTCTAGAACAGCCAGACTGTAAATAAATTAATGGGTTTTTTTTAAATCACTTTTCAACCAGGCAGGGGGCAATGACTTGAATCTAAAGTGTATAAGTAAAAAAATAAAATTTAATTTAAATACATCACTTTTCACAAAGGAGATGGCTCTGTTCATTAAGTGTTTGCTACGTAATCATGATGATATGAGTTGGAATCTCCAACACACACACACACACACGGAGGGGGGCTGGGGAAAAGGAGAGAGACTTGGTAGAGGACTATGAATACAATATGAAGTCATCCCTCTGGCACTGGGCAAAGAGACACCTTGTTAGTAGTGTTCTTATATCATTCAGGGCCAGAGCACATGGCAGTCTGTTGTTCATCCTAGCTTGATGTCTTGCCCAACCTATCTTATGCCTAGGACTCATAAAAATCAAATCTAATCAAACCCTGACAGTGTAGAAGGAAGAAAACAGAGAACTGTGGCCTCACATGCCACCCACAGACCTGTTCTCCAGACCATGACACAAGTAGGCCATTAGACACCCACTTGCTATCATGGATGGAGGATATAATTCAGGGCTCCCCAGCTGCATGGCCAGCCTGCAGCTGAAGCCATTATCATGTACGAGCATCTGGTGGTCAACTAGGAGAGAAAGAGAAGTGGAACAGCTTGAGCATTATGAAGAGAGATGGAGCTGGAGAGTCACAGGTGGAGAGGAGGAGCCTGTGGTGAGTGACTAGCCCCAACACCTGGGGCCATACTGTGGTCTCAGCCTAAGCTTCCAATGAGGGCTCTGTCTGATTCCATACCTACGCAGTGGCGGGAGTCGGTGTCCATGTTCTTGGCTCATATTAATAGTAGAGATCATAGGGATGACCCTGGTTATGGCATTTGTCAGGGACCATGTGGATATCCAGGGACTAAGAATAACTGGTCATGCCTCTCACCGAATGTACTCTGGAGAGTTAATCCCATCTTTCACTAGTGGCAGCACTCTGGAGAGCAGGCCCTGTGCCTTGCCCAGGCAGCACAGTAGAACTGGCCTTGGTGGCTGGGGTAGGTGAGCATCCCTAGGGTGAACATGGGAGAGTTGACCCCACCACTTGTTTCCCACGTGGTGGTAAAGGCACAGAGGACATGCCCCACTATCAAGTCCTCACCACCTCCAGCAGTTGGGAAAGCTGCCTACAGTGTCATGAATTAAGGAGGGCTAGCCCTGACCCTCAACAACTGCAGCACTCTGGAATGTGTGTCCTGCCTGTATCTTGCCTGAACAACACAGCAAAGCTGACCCCAGGTGAGTCAGTCCACTCTCTGGCATGAGGTGGTGTGGGGATGGGGTTGATATCATTCTTCAACTCACCCCTTACCACCTGCAGCAGTCTGAAGAACTAGCCCTGAGGTCAAGAGAGTGTGTGAGCTGCCCCAGCTCCTCACAGTCTATTGCACTTGGGAGAGTAGGCTCTGCACCTTGACTGGGCATAGGAGCTGGCTCTGGAGACATAGGTGCAGGTGAATCACCCTGAGAGAATGAGAGCAGGAGAATTGGCCCTGCCTCCTGCCAAGGGCTGCCTTGGGTAGCCTAGCCAGAGCACTTCTGAAAAGTTCATGCTAGTGGTGCAGATAAAAGCTAGTGGGCTGACCAGTTCAGCTACTACCCAGGCCCAGATCCAGGGCTCTGAATTGGTCCATCCCAAAAACTCTAACATCAGCTAGTGATTGGGATTTGTGGATGGGCCAATCCTGCTGTTCCAAAGATGTGAATCTTCATGACACCAGACAACAGGATAATCGAGAGGCTTCCTGATGAGGATCCGATATTGACCAACTCACAGGAGCCAGAGATCTTAAACCAAACCAATAACTCATTGCAAAGAATATATGGACAGAGGAATATACAGTTGTTCAAACTGTGACATACTACAGCTTCAACAATGTGATGTTTTCTATGCTTAGTTTTGTTGTTGTTTGTTTGCTTGCTTGCTTGCTTCCTTCGTTTTATTTTGGCAGGGAGGCTGCAAGGGCAAAGGGTGGATATGAGGGGACAGAGAGGTGAGCAGGACTGGGATGCATGATGTGAAATTCACAAAAAAATCAGTAAATATATGTATACTGATATACATATATATCAGTAATATATATGTATATATATTGATATACATATATATCAGTAATATATATACATATATACATATATATGTGTATATATATATGAAGTTAGCCATTAGATGGAAAACTGAATTACATACTATTTCCTTAAATAAAAGGTCTGACAAGAGCTGATCATTTCTGCTGTGTCCTGTGCTCAATATCAGGAGGGTAGGCTGTAAACTCCATCATGGAACAAGTAAATGATATGTGAATGCATGGTTAGACAGTCAATATGAGGAGTAGAAACTGACAATATCATTAATTTATTCATTAACTTTTCTTCTCATTTGTTATTATTTTTTTACACCCTGACCACAGTTTCCCCTTCCTCCTCTTCTCCCAGTCCCTCCCTACCACCTACACTCTGTCTCCTCCCCTCCCCACACCCTAAATACCATCCAATCCTACCTTTCACTTTAGAAGAGGACAGGCCTCCCACAGATATCACTAAACATGGCATCTCAAGTTGCAGTAAGACTAGGTACCTCCTCTCATAGTAACGCTGGATGAAGCACCCCACTATGAGGAAGAGTCCCTAAATCAGGCAAAGGAGTCAGAGACAATCCTTGTTCCCACTATTAGGAGTTCCACAAGAAGACCGAGTTACACATATACGCAGAGGGCCTATGTCAGTCCCACACAGGCTCTCTGGTTGTTGGTTCAGTCTCTGTGAATCCCTATGAGCTCATGTTGGTTGATTCTGTGGGGCTTCTGTGGTGTCCTTGAACCCTCTGGCTCCTACAATCCTTCCTCCTCCACTTCCACAGGATTCCCCAAGCTCTGCCTAATGTTTGGCTGTGGGTCTCTGCATCTTTTTCCATTCATTGCTAGGTGAAGCCTTTATGATGACAACTGGGCTAGACATGATTCTATGAGTATAGTAAAAGATCATTTGAAATCTTTTCAACTGTGTGTGTGTGTGTGTGTGTGTGTGTGTGAGAGAGAGAGAGAGAGAGAGAGAGAGAGAGAGAGAGAGAGAGAGAGGGGGGGGGGGGGGAGGGAGGAGGGGCGGGAGGGAGGGAGGGCGGGGGGGGGGGAGGGAGGGAGGAAGGGAGAATCATGTTTGGTTCTATCCTAGGTCTCTGGGATATCCACCCTTTGGTCCTGGCCCTCCAGGTAGTGTCAGGGATGGGCTTCCTCTCATAGCATAGGACTCAAGCTAGGCCAGTCATTGGCTGGGCTCTCCCACAATTTTTGTGACACCTTTGCCCCAGCATATCTTGTAGAACAAAACATATTGCAGGTCGAAGGTTTTGTGACTGGGTTGGTGTCTCAATTCCTCCACTGGAAGTCTTGACTAGTTACAGAAGATGGCTGCTTCAGGCATTGTATCCGCCATTGCTAGGAGTCTTAGCTAGGGTGACCATTGTAGATTCCTGGGAGTTTCCGTTGCATTAGGTTTCTAGCTCATCCCCAAGATGCCCCCCAATTTTAGCTGTCTCTCAGTGCTCTCCTCCTCTATCCTACCCCTGCCACCTGATCCCTCCCATTCTCATTCCCCCCAGTACACCCCCAATACCTGTTCTATTTCCTCTTCACAGTGAGATTCATGTGGTCCCCTTTGAGCTCTCCTTATTACTTAGCTTCTCTGGGTCTGTGGATTGTAGCATGGTTATCCTTACTTTACAACTAATATCCACTTATAAATGAGTACATACCATGTTTATCTTTCAGGGTCGGCCTACCTCACTAAGGATGATTTTTTTTTTTTAGTTCCATCCATTTAACTGCAAATCTCATGTTACTGTTTCAAACAGCTGAATAATACTCCATTGTGTAAATGAACCACGTTTTCTTTATCCACTCTTCCCTCAAAGGACATATAGGTTGTTTTCTATTTCTCTCTATTACAAATAAAGTTGCTATGAATATACTTGAGCAACTGTCCTAGTGGTAGGATGGAGGGTCCTTTGGGTATATGCCTATGAGTAGTATAGCTGGGTTTTGTTCCCTCTAATTTTTTTGAAGAAAAAGCTATGCAAGGCTGGAAGTGTAGGAGATGGCAAGCTGCATCTGGTACTTCATAGAGGTATGTGTGAGAAAACAGAGTTTAGACTTGGGATTCAGATAGGGATGCTGACTATACAAGCATCTCTATCTGCAACTTATCCTGGAGCCCAGGAATTCTAACATGTGTGTGTGTGTGTGTGTGTGTGTGTGTGTGTGTGTGTGTGTGTGTATGTGTGTGTGTTAATGAAGTGACCATTTTTGTTGTTATAAAGTACATATAACTTAAACTTCAGCACTATAGTCATTTAGAGTATATGATTAAACAAGGCATGGTGTGGCACATCTGCAGTCCTAGCACCTGCAAGTAGAAACAGAAAGATGAGTTCAATGTTATCCTTGGCTATACAGCAAATTCAAGGGTAGCCTGGATTACATAAGACCTTGTCTCAAAATAAAATAAAAATAAGCTGGTCATGGATGGCCCACACCTTTAATCCTAGCAGAGGCTGGAAAGAAAGGCGTGCACCACCATAACTGGGTCTGTTTTTTATATTTAATGTAAATGATGTCAGACAACATGCAGCACTTTGCATCAGGCTTCCTTCACAAATATGCAACATACTTATGAGGCTCATCTATATTGTAGCTTATATTAATATTTCACTCCTTCCCATCAGAACTCCTTCTCATATTTAAATGCTATTTCTTATTTCCCTTTTTATGGTATTTTTAAAGAGTTTCAAGGGTATTTAGTCTATTTTAATATAATTTCACTTTTAAATAGCATATCTCTCTTATATTTTATTTATCTCTTATTCTTTACTTCCTCTTTAAAAGGTGATTTAGCGAATACATAACCTGTGCAAGGTACCAGGTCTCCAGTAAAACACACACACACACACACACCATCCTACGAAACCTTTCTTTGATGAGGCTCTTGAAATCAACTTAGAAAAAGCACTCCCTTAGAAGTGCTTTTTCTGAGGTCCCTTGTGTCTGGAGATGAGCTGCTCTCTCCCCTAGTTCTGTGATGAGGAAGGTGTCAAGTCCCAGAGAAACAAGAGGCTAGCTATGGTACCCCATAAGAATACCAGTGTCTGCTTGGCTTCTAAGCTCACCCAGTACCTGTTGTTCCTCTAGGCACTTCTCATTCTGCTCTCTACCCTAACCCTCTCTAACCCAGGGACTTCCCTTCCATTCCCCCAATTTCTCTTTCCTCAGCCACAGGATCTCTTGGCTCACTCTTGGCTCTCTTGGTCAGCTTGCCCCCACCCCCTCTCTCTGTCTCCATCTCTGTCTCTGTCTCTTCACTTCTCTTGAATTCCCTCTCCCTTGGTCAGTCTGGACCTTTCCAGATGCCTCTGTCTGTACTCTCACTCATATCTACAGCAAAAGCCTTCTCTTCAACCATACCTTGGAGCTATCATGTCTTCGTTTTCATTCAGAAGGAAAAGCAAAACAGCCTGAGCGTGAAGTCACGTGTCCTTAAGAACAGCTATAAAATGAACATTTCCAATAAACGTTACTACGGTTTCTCCTGTGATATAAAAATTTCTGTAACGTGCCCAGAGTGATGGCCCACACCTTTAATCTCAGCACTCCAGAGGCATGAGTATCTCTATGAGTTAGAGACCAGCCTAGTTTATATACTGAGTTCCAGGCTAGCCAGGCTTATGAAGTGACAACTTGTCTCAAAACAAAGAAACAAATAATACATTAATAAGTTCATGGATCAAAAAAGAAAAATTCAGCCATGGAAAGCTCATGATTGGGGGGGAAGCTCAGTCAGGAACTCTCGCCACTGCCTCACCTTGCCCTCCCCACCCCGACAGCTCCTGCTAAATGTTGTGAATACCTGAATTGATGATGTCTCTATGTGATGTTGTTTGTTCTTTCCCGAAGTTTTCCCTGAGATGACATTGCTCTTCCTGGGGTCTTCCCCATTGGAGCCTACAGCTGGCTGTCTTGTTCGGTTTTTTACTGGATATTTTCAACTCCTAATTTGATGTTTTGGTATTTCTTTCTTCACATTTATTCTTCAATTTGGATTACTCTATACTTAATTCACTCATTCTAAATGCAAAGTGGCTTACAAAATCTCTCAAAACAGGTTTGTAAAGATTTTCCTGTCTGCTATTTTAACTTCCTAAATTTGCCCTAATTATCTCTATTTAAAACATGCCACAGTGTGTCAAATATCTTTCCATAAGCAGCAACATATTCCTTTGCTAAGCATGGTCAGAGATGTGCCAGCATAGCATCTGGAGTGTTTTCCTCTATGAGTACATATAGATTCCCCCAAATAAAAACCCCAATCTTCCTTTACTACAGAAATAGTCTGAAACAAATAAAGATCCTTCTGAGGATGGATTATAGATTGATGTTGTTTCAAGCCTGAGCAATAGGAACTACATTACCCACAATGCCAAGAGTAGAGTAGCAAACAGCGGAGCCAAAGAGGGCAGTTTCTGCCGACAGACACTGGGCGGGACTTCCTGCATTGCGTCCTGTCCATGGTTTAACTTCCCATGGCTTGGTATTTGGAGGATTCTGAGCTTTAGGATCGCCACCCCAGGTAAGAGAGGGAGCAGGCGCAGAGTGACGGCCGAGGAGACCGTCGGCAGCGGCGGTGGCTGTGCTCTGGCCGCTGCGTCTTCAACAGAGCCGGATGGCGACGCTGAAGCACCCGGCTCAGGTGAGTGCTGCACGCTAGGCGTTCCCCCCGCCCTAGACACTTGAGTCTCATAGCCCATTGAGGACTCCTGCTCAACTCATGTCCTTGTGGAAGACTTAATCCCTGTGTCCAGAACAGTGCCAAGCCCGTAGGTGGAGTCCGCATTTCTCATAACTAGTGTGATGAGGCATGGAAGAGTGGGACCAAGAGGAGAGTGATTGATTGGTGTGGGCAATATCATGTTTGGCCACTTGAACCTGGACCATTCTAGCCTAAAACTGGCAAGGTGATGTGTATTACCTGTGTCCTGACTACCTAGGAGCCAGAGGACAGAATGGAAGATAAATATGGCCAGAGGCTATTCAAAATATTCCAAAAGCTGACCAGAGTTAGAGCGGGCTGGAAGAGAATAATACGGAGCCTCAGGAGAGTTAAGCTTTGTGCACCATCCCACAGCTGATATGACTCAGCATTATGTACTAAGGTTTGGAGATAATTAGATATAAAATGTCATGAAGATCTGGGACTGGACAGGGGTCACAGGGGTCACGTTTCTGAGCCCATGAAACCTTATTATGGTCCTTGATTCTTACAAGTTTCTGCCCACAGACTCCCAGATCTGCAGAAACGCGTATGGTCTGTACACAGGTGAGAGTAGAGTGTTCTAGGAAGCTCACCAGTGTGGCCACACTTCTTGTCTCACGTTAGTAGTAGAATTCATTTTTGTTGGGGTTCTTAAGAGTGGAATGTAAAATTTCTCATGGAGGTGTACCCCGGTAGTCTCAACACTTGAGTCTCTGCTTCTGTCCACAAGCAGGGAAACCATTGCAGTAGGACTCCCTGACTTGGTTTGTGAGCAGAGAAGCAGCTGTAATGGGGTCCCTTGCCTTAGTTCATGAATAACTGTGGGCTGGCTGGGATAAAAGTGGGTACCCTAATTTCTGCTCTCTGTGGTATAACGGATACAGAGAGACCTACCACATGTAAGGGAAATGGGCTATATTTCAAAGGAATCAAAAATTACCTGTTGCTTTGAGCAAAAATCCATTAAAAAAAAAACGCACACTGTGGTTTTTATGTTCCATCTTCTCATGTCCTAAAGGCCCATGGCCTCAAAAGAAGTCTTGATGACCCTATATTGTCAGTCAGGTCTAAGATGCGTAGCTACTCCTTATCCTTCTGTGGATGCAGGGGAGGATATAGTGATCTGGGAATAGAGTGACAGGTATTAGCCTCCATGTGTCAAGGAAGGACGTGTGAGTGAGTAAACTGGGAATCCTAAAGGAAGTTGGTCATTGAGTGACTTGTCTTCATTACAACAGGGCTGTGTGACCTTTGAGGACGTGGCTGTTTACTTCTCCCAGGAAGAGTGGGAGCTCCTGGATGAATCTCAGAGACTAATGTATCTTGATGTGATGCTGGAGAATTTTACCCTTGTGACTTCACTGGGTAAGGAAGGCCCTTGTACTCACCCATGTGTCTTGGTTCCTATCTGTCTCTTTCTGCCAGAACCAGCTCCGTCCTTTTCACAGCCAAACCACAGGCCTTATTGACTTCCCTACTTTCTTGGCAGGTGTGCAGTTTTAGATGGTGAGCCCTTCTGCTCCAGCTACCATGCATGCCTCCACTCTGCCATCATGGACTCTTATCCCTCTGGCTGAGTTGTGTGCACTGCCCTAAGCAGCCCTAACACATGCCGCCCCAGAGCATTCATCAAAATGCCTAGGTGGCGGAACCCCTGCAATCCAGGTAATAGGTCTGTCTTAGTTTGATAAAGTACCCTGACAAAAGCAGCGTGAAGGATAAACAGTTTATTTAGACTCAACAGTTCCAGGTTACAGTCTATCCTGACAGAGAAGTCATAGCAGCAAGAGTTAGAGGAAACTGGCCACATCCATCACATCCACAGTCAAAAGCAGAGAACAATGACTTAATGCATGCCATTGCTCCGCTCACTTTCTCATCTGTAGTCAGTCCAAGATTCTAAGCCCAAGGAATGGTGCCACCCATAGTGGGCATGTCTCAATATAATCAAGACATTCCCCCACAGGTATGCCAGGAGATCCATCTCCCAGCTCATTCAAAATTGTGTCAAAATGACAGTTAACAATAACCACAGCTTCTAAACTGAAATTGCTCCTTCTTTTGGGCAGATGGCCATGTTCATATCCATAATTCCTTTTTCTCCAAGTTCTGCCCCCTTCTAGCTGGTGTCTGATAACTGCCTCTTTTAGGAATTCTGTATGCTGTGATGGTTGGTGCTTATATGGACTGTGGATTGTGGACTGTTTGTATAAGACCTTTTATCTAGGCTTCTTTAAAATACTGATCATTTTGTTCCAATCACTCATCTGTCTTGTCCTTCTTTGAGGCTTACATTACCCATTTCTTACATAATTGAACAACTGGGGGTGTGGGGAATGTCCTGATTTCTTTCACAAGGTAGGTATGTTGAGATGGTCTCAACAGTGGCCTGCTTCTTATGAGTAACAGCTGATACAGGGTATGACATTAGGAATGTCAGATTAAACCTAGAATTGGCAGTGTATCTAGCAGTATTATGATGTAAGTATGTTGTATGAAACTTTTCCTGCTTGCAGTTTGAGATGTGAGCCCTCCTGCTCCAGCCACCATGCCTCCACTCTGCCATCATGGATACCTATCCCTCTGGAACTGTAGTAAATCCTTCCTTCTCGAAGTTGCCTCGGTTTTATCACAGCAATGGAAAGTAACTTATACACTAACCAAAAAGAAAGTAATGAGATCTAGGTTTTTATAACGTCTCTGTCTTCCCAACTAGCAACTGGACTCCAGTAATTCAGTGTGTCTAGCGGGAGTTCAAGTAGATCACACAAGTTAAAAGACTGCTCCCAGTTAAGTACAGGTTTTTAAGTATTCTTTGGTGTCTAGTAATATTTCCCTATTCATTTCTGATTTTGTTCATTTGGGTCCTCTCTTTCTTTTGACAGTTGGGTCAAGGTCTGTGATTCTATGTCTTTATTTCTGTTTCATTAGTTTCTTTCTTCGTATTATTTTTGGCCATCGATTAGATCTTGGTTTGTAATATTCTTGCTTTTCCAGATTCTTAAGTTACCTGCATTAAGTCATTTATTCGTGTTCTTTTTTACTTTTTTTTTTTTTTAATGTAGGCACTTAGAGCTATACACTTTCTTCATAGGACAGTTTTTAATGTGTCTCAGAGGGTTTTTTGTATTGTGTTTTTATTTTCATTTAGTTCTGGGATTTTTTTTTTTTTTACTTTGGCTTGCCCATCATCTAATAGGGCATTTAATCTCATTGAATTTGTGCACTTAATGGAGATTTGTTTACTGTCAGTTTTAGGTTTTGTTGCTTTATGATTACATAGGACATGTGGAGTTGTTTCTTCTTTCTACTTTTCTGAAACTGTTAAGACAGTCTCTTAGACTATAGGATATAGTCTATATTAGAGAAGCTTTCATGGGCTGCTGAGTAGAATATGTATATTCTTTTGTGCTTGGAGAAAATATCCTATGGATGTCTATTAAGTCCATTTGATGTATGACGTCACTTAATGCTGATGTTTCTCTGATTATTTTTTTATCCAAATAACTTGTCTATGGAGAAAGTGGGCTATCAAAACTGCCTACTGGCAGTTGGTAGGTGCTTATCTGTGTCTTTAATTCTAGTAATTCACTTTGTATGAAACGGCATATACCAGAGTTTGCTACATACATGTTTAGGAAAGTAATGTCTTCCTGGTTAATTGTTCCTAGATTAGAATGAAGTGTCCTTCTTTATCACTTTAGGTTAGTTTTAGTTTTGAATCTGTTTGTCAGAGATTTCTAGAGCAACACCTACTTGCTTCCTGGTCCCATTTAATTGGAGTACATTTTTCCATCCTTTCACTTGAAGGTGCCTATCTTTAAAAACTGAGATGAGTTCATTGTAGACAACAGAAAGACAGATGATTTGTTGTTGTTGTTGTTGTTCTGTTCAGCCAGCTTGTGTCTTTTGATTGGAGAATTAAAGCCATTAATATTTAAAGTTATTGAAATCTGTGCATTGATTGAAGTCATTGTATGGCTATTTGTTGTCTGTGTCTCTTGGTATTGATTATTCTACTTTCCATTCCAAAGTATTGTGTCTTATATGCTGTTTAGGATTGAGCTGCTGTATATGAATTCCTTTAGCCTGTTTGTATTATGGAAAGTTTTTCTTTCTCCTTCAATCATGGAAGATAGTTGGCCGTCATGGACTTAGAATCTGGAGTGCATTGCTCTGAGCTCTTCTGGATTTCACAATCTCCCTTGAGAAATCAGCTGTTCTGATGGCCTTTCCTTTGTATGTGGCTTGGTGTGTTTTCTAATAGCTTTCACTGGTCTTTCTTTGTTTTACATATTAAATGTTTTAACTATTAAATGTCATTGGAAGGTTTTTTTCAAGGTGTGTCCATTTGATGTTCTGTGTGCATTTTCTATCTATATGACTGTCTTTCCTGAGTTTAAGAAAGTTTCTCTACGGTATTGTTGAAGGTCGTGTCTATGACATTGACTACTAGGAATTCCTCTCCTGAACTTCCTACATATCCCTTCCCCATTCTTTTAATTTTTTTCCCTTAATCTTTATTTGTGTGCTTTAACTCTTCAAGACTTGATATTCTAGCTTCTACTTCATCCGTTCTGTTTATAAGGCTTTCCATTGAGTTGTCTAGTGGACTTGTTGAATTATCTTTAAGACCTGATATTCTGTCTTCTGTTTGGTCTGTTGTATGCATAAGGTTTTTAGTAGTCTTCTAGTTGGTTGCTGAGCTTTTCAATTCTGTCCTTATTCCAGCTTAAGTGTTCTGTCTCTTTGATGAACTCAGATTTCAAATCTGAATTTCATTCAGCCACGTACCTGAATTTTGGGGGGCATCACTCGGGGGTCTATTATTATCCTCTTGAAGTTCTGTTAGGTGTCTGTTCATGATTTTGTTAAACTCCTTGAAACCTTTGATAAAGTTTATGGTTTTGGTTTGGTTTGGTTTGGTTTGGTTTGTTTCTTTGTTTGTTTGTTAGATAGGGTCTTACTATGTAACTAACTGTCCTGGAATTCAGTATATAGATCAGGGTGACCTCAAACTCTAACTGATGTGCCACCACACCTGATTATAATTATCTTCTTCGAGTCTGTATCCTGGGATTCATCTAGTTAGTTCTCATTAGGAAACATTTTTATCAAAGTATACATTTACATATGTGCGTGTATGCATGTGTACAAATATAATCATAGTATTTTTTCTACCATTTTTTATTTTTAATATTCTTCTTTTCTGTACATCTCTGTTTATATTTCTGTTTGTTAAATTTGAGCTTTTAACTTCCTGAACCTTTGGTTTTTTAGTTTCCATTTTATGTGTGTGTGTGTGTGTGTGTGTGTGTGTGTGTGTGTGTGTGTGTACTCATGGGCACACACATCAGATAAGCGTGAAAAGTAAGGAAGGACTAGAGTCTGCACCTTTTGAGTTGATGCTTGCTTGGTGAGTTCCTCATGGTAGGAATAGTCTGTTATAAAATGGCAAACTCTCTTTCTAAGATGTTCTGCTTACCCATATTGTTCTTGGACTCTATATCTGGGAGAACAGTGATAACTTTAGTTTTATTTTCTGAATTCTTTGTTTTGTGATTAACTTGGTAGGCATGTCAACTAGGGGTCTAGTACCCACTTTATCATCATCTATAAAGGTAAAGAATGTGTTATGAAGTCAATCGAGAAGGCATTCTGTGTTACCCTTCACTGCCTGCCTGTTCAATATCAGCCTTAGTCATTTTAAATTATACTGAGGGACGCCTCAATCTGTTTCTTCTGGAGCTTTCTTCTCCCATCAACTAGCCAGGAGCCCTGAGGATTCTTGTAGCCCGTTCTACTCTTACTATATGGTCCCCAGGACCAAGCAGGTCCAGAGACATACAAGTTGCCTGCAGTCCTTAGACCCAAAGATTCATTAAGAATGTATAACACTCACCATACACTATGACCTGTTGCAGTTTTAAGGTTCTGAACAGTACAAAACCAAGTGCCTACCAAAGACAGCCATGCCGGAGTTCAAAAGGGCAGTCAGGCAGCACTGTTGATCAATACTCCAGGCAATAACTACAGAGTAATCCAGGGAACAGCCTCTGCTCCACCATTTGAGTGGCCCAGCTTGCTTTTGCACTTTCCTTAATATGCACCATGGGTTTTAATTTCTAGAGATGACTGAATGGCAGCATGGAGAGGTGAATGCTATTGTAAACGGGACTTATTTCCAAAATTTATGAGAGGAGGATATTTATGCATCATTCAGGGTGGCATGAGGAAACAGCAGGTGCTGAGGATGCAGCTGCAAGAAAGAGATTAATTAAAGGGAAGGAAACATGTACATGATCATGTGCAGGTGCCTCTGAGGGGCAGAAGAGAGAATTGCATCTCCTAGAGCCAGAGTGGCTGTGGATGATGGGAACCAAACTTGGGTCTTCTGGAAGAGGAGTGCTCACTCTTAACCACTGAGACACCTCTCCATTCTCAGGATTTGGCCTTCTCATCTAGAATATGATCAGGATAGACAAGGGAGAGGAATCTATTCTTGAAAACATGTTTTGCAGTGTGGAATCTGAACTATTCTAACAACAACTAAACTGCATATTCATAGTTAAGTTTTAGTCCATCTATTAAGAGTTAGCCTCCTATCCCATGCTATGAAGAAATAAAAAGGTTAGGAGGGAGGAAGAGTGGGGAGGGAGGGAGGGAAGGAGAAAGGAAGGGAGGAAGGGAAGGAGGGAGGGAGGAAAGAGAGGGGGGAGAGAGAAGGAAGGAAGGAAGGAAGGAAGGAAGGAAGGAAGGAAGGAAGGAA
>NW_021604774.1:940355-954497 GCF_004785775.1 Grammomys surdaster | reverse complement strand
GAAGGAAGGAAGGAAGGAAGGAAGGAAGGAAGGAAGGAAGGAAGGAAGGAAGGAAGGAAGCGAGCTACAGAAATGGCCCTCTGATTCAAAGCACTTGCTACTCTTGCATAGAACCAGAGTTTGATTCCCAGCACCCACATCAGGCAGCCCACAGTTTGTAAGCCAGCTCCAGGAGGTTTGGCACCCTCTCTAGCATCTGTGCATATGTGCAAATAGACACAGACACACTTGTGTGCACCATATATAGAAATACAAAAATAAGAAGCTGGGGAGGTGGCTCACTGGTTAAGAGCAGTGGCACTTCTTCCAGAGGTCCCGAATTCAATTCCCAGCACCCACATGGCAACTCACAACCATCTATTACTCTAGTTCCAGGGGATCTGACGCCTTCGCACAGGCACTCATGCAGACAAAACACCAGTGCACATAATAAAATAACCTTTTTTTAATTTTTAAAAAGAAATACAAAAATAATTTTTTAAGGGAAAAAAAAGGAGGGGCCTAAGGAGGTAGACATTGGAAAAATGTTTCCACTTTACATCTAGATGGTGCCTATAAAGGAAGGCCTGGCTACTTGCCCTAAAGTCTTTATTCTCTTCTATAGAAACATTTAAGTGATATTTCTTTTTTTTTTTAACCAACCATACAAATGAAAGCCACCTATAGATAGTTGGATACACGCAAATGGCTGGACGTTTGCTCAGACTAGTCTCTTAGACAGAAATCTGCCAAAAAAGTAGATGTGCTCTGAGAGATTCAGTTGGTTTATGCCATTGTTTTTTCCTCTCCAGTCAGCGCAACTTATGTCTTTGTAATAAAAGCAGCCAAAATCTTGGGCAAATATTTTTCTCTTGTATCGTACAAATCATAAGATAATCCAAAGATAAAACTAAGCATATAATATTAAAAAAAAAATTGCCTCTGTTCATGGCGTTCAAAAAGGGAAATAAAGTTAAAACATAATTGGTAATTCCAACCACAGTTGATGTGCTTTTCACTAGGTTCTTTGTCCTTTCAGTTTATTGGTATGAAGCAGAGGCTGAAGAAAAAACCTATACACAGAGTATTTCACAAACTGAACCACCACAGGTCAGGACTCCAAAGGAAGATCTACCCACACAGAAGCCTCATCCCTCTGACATCTGTATCACCATCCTGAAAGATATCTTGCATCTGAATGAGCTACGTGGGCAGAAACCGTATTTGACTGAAGTGTGTTCAAACCTCCTGGACCAGAAGCATCACAGAGCCAAGAATTGGTTAAAGAGAGATGTGGACTCCCTTGTGAAGAGCTGTATATCCCATGTAGCGGGGAATCCTTCCATCTGTAGTAAGATTGGAGAGAAATTCCCAGCTATATGGAGTCTTCTCCAACCCAAGGCCATTCCCAAAGGTGAGAATCAAAATAAAATTAAGGGTGGAAAGGCTTTTCACAGCAGTAAAAATAATTCTAAGTCAGATGAATGTAAGAAATCTTCCAGCCCCCAACACAGGCTTCATGAATACCCAAGAGTTTGCAGTGGAAAGGGGGGTTTTGAACCTAGCAGTTGTGAGCAAGACTTAAACAAATATTCGATCACATCATCCCAGGCGTACCAAACTGAAAACCGACCATATGAGTGTCATGACTGTGGAAAATGGTTTGGCCAGAAAGCCACGCTTAGAATACACCAGAGACGCCATACCGGAGAGAAACCGTATAAGTGCGGTGAATGTGGAAAGTCTTTTTGTCAAAGCTCTAACCTAAGCGAACACTGCAGAGTTCATAGTGGAGAAAGACCTTTTGAGTGTCTGGAATGTGGGAAAGCTTTCGGGTGCCATTCTAGCCTTCTGCGGCACCAGAGAACGCACACGGGAGAATGGCCGTATGAGTGTGGTGACTGCGGGAGGCTGTTCAGGCAGATCGTCAGCCTGATTACACACCAGAGGACTCACACTACAGAGAAGCCTTACGAATGCGGACAGTGTGAAAAGTCTTTTAGTCACAAAGCCACCCTTACTGTACACCAGAGAGTTCACACTGGAGAGAAGCCCTATCACTGTGAAGCATGTGGCAAGTCCTTCAGCCAAAGCGCCAACCTTATTAAACACTCCAAAATTCACACTGGAGAAAAGCCTTATGAGTGCGGGGAATGTGGTCTGTGCTTTCGCCAGAGAGCTACCCTCATGAAACACCAGAGAACCCACACTTCAGAAAGGCCTTATGAATGTAGAGAATGTGGTAAGTTCTTTAAACAGTACTTCTACCTCATTGAACACCGTAGGATTCACACCACAACAGAATATTACGAGTGTGAACAGTGCGGGAAATCTTATACCCAAAAAGCTACCCTTATCAGACACCAGCGAGTCCACACAGGAGAGAGTCCTTATAAATGTGAAGAGTGTGGAAAAGCCTTTGAATACAAATCTAGACTTAATCGACATCAAAGAACGCACACCGGGGAAAGGCCTTATGAGTGTGCCAAATGTGGGAAATTCTTCAGGGAAAGCTACAATCTTGCTGAACACCAGAAAATTCACACAAAAGCAAAGCCTTACAATTGTGATCAGTGCGGAAAGTGCTTTAGCCGGAGGGCTGACTTGGTTAAACACCAGAGAGTTCACACTGGCGAAAGGCCTTACACATGTGGTGAATGTGGGAAGACCTTCAGCCGAACTACCAACCTTGTTCAACACAGGAGAGTTCACACTGGGGAACGGCCATACGAGTGTGACCAGTGTGGGAAATCCTTTAGCCAGGTGTCTACCCTAACTCGGCATCAGCTACTTCACACTGGAGAAAAACCTTATAAATGTAGCAAATGAAGAAAAGCCCAGACAACCCTCTAGCATCTTCTAACACCAAAAGATAGACCATCACAGCTCCCGGAAGCCAACCTTTGAAAGCACCCTCAGGCCTCCAAGGATGTTGCGTTGTTGTTCACTGTAACTAACTAGAGGGCCTCATAGAGTTCTGTGCCGTGTAACTTGTACTAGAGCTAACCTGCACGTTCTAGACAGTCTGTCCCCATTGCCAGAATTAAATAGCTGCCATAATGTCTCAGAAACTGGCTCTCCTCTAGCACCTGGCACTGAGTGCATCTCCTCCTACCCCCAACATGCCCATACTCTCTCTTTCCCTAATGGAAGCTTCAACTTCCTGTGCCTTGCAAATGACCTTGATCCCTTTTTCCCACTGAGTATGTCTGGGTCTGTATTTTGCCTAAAAGAACCTGGTCTGGGATTCGCTGGAGGCTCCAGCAAGGACTATCTATCTTCTCAAGTCTTTGTCTCACATGATTCATGTGGCTGTTTTACACACTCCAAATCACTACCCAGGAGCGTCCTGCCATGGTGTGCAATAATAAAAGACCTTTTGTTTTGTTTTGTTTTGTTTTGTTTTGTTTTGTTTTGTTTTGTTTTGTTTTGTTTTGTTTTGTTTCCCATGTACTTTTAATCAAGAGTTTCTAGTCCCAGACTTGGGCAGGCAAAATACTAGTGTAGGCCCTGTTTTTTGTTTGTTTGTTTGTGTGTTTGTTTGTTTTACTTATTTATTTACATTTCAGCTGTTGTCTCTCATCCCACATCCCACAGCTTCTCATCCCACTCCTCTTCCCCCTTGCCTCCAAGAGGGTGCTTCTCCTCCACCACCAGGCCTTCCGCTTCCCTGGGGACTCAAGTCTAGAGGGTTAGGTGCATCTTCTCCCACTGAGGCCAGACCAGGCAGTCCTCTGCTGTATACGCCCCAGGGGCCTAAGAGCAGCTCTTGTGTGCTACCTGGTTGGTAGGCTCTGTTTATATAGAAATGGAATACTTTGGGGGTTTTATTTTTAATATTTATTTATTTTATGTACATGCGTGCTCTGTCTTCATGCACACTAGAAGAGGGAATCAGACTCCATTGTAAATGGTTGTGAGCCACCATGTGGTTGCTCGGAATTGAACTCAGGACCTCTGAGAGAGCAGCCAGTACTCTTAACTACTGAGCCATCTCTCCTTCCCTGGAACAGTTCTTTGAGGCTGCACCATTCATGCCTCAGTGTGGGTACTGTCGTGAGAAAGAGTAACTCTCATTTATTTTGCTTCCAAAACGTTTAGTGGAGCAAAGCAGGGTGTTCAGTCCTAGCTTTGTGCCTCAGTGTCTGCTTTTTGTTTGTTGTTAAGAGGAAGATGTTTTGTTTTTAGACTACAGATTACCCTGAGGTGAGTTGTTGGAACTGCAGCATTCAGTGCTCTTAGAATAGCTTAAATTTATCCTGTCATTCCCACACAGTCTGACCTGATGCCCAAGAGTGTTGAAGGGAACCTTTTCACTGAGTTTCACTGACAGAAAACCAAATCCATAATTCCAAATGTCACTTGTAAAATTAGGGGAACCAAATAACTAGTACATTTATATAGGCTTTGATAATTGAGAGGTGGGATTTTATATGAGAACATTACTTCAGGATTACTCTAGAGACCATGGATGTTGTATTCTGGAAAATAATTTACCTATATCTTGTGTCCTGAAATCTTAACTGTGTCTGAATTCAGGCTGTGACTTTTACAGTGAGAAACATCAGCAAAAAACACATGAGGAAGATTCAAAAGTATGCAGTTTTGCCAGAAATAAAATGTGTTGTCATTACAAAGAAGCCATAGTTACTAATCACACTGTTAAAAGAAACTAAGCGCTTTGTACTAGGAGCAAAGAAAAATAGTAATAATAATGCCTTCATGGCTCAGCAGTTAAGGACACGAGCTGCTCTTCCACAGATCCTGAGTTCAATTCTCAGCAACCACATGGTGGCTCACAACCACTTTAAAGGGATCTGATGCCCTCTTCTGGGATTTAGGTGTATGTGCAGACAGCACTCTTACATTTAAAAAATAATACATAAATAATTTTTTAATTTTTTTTTTTAAAAAACTTATTTGTGGAAGTTCTTTCCTGGGTCCAGTTACCCCTATGTAGGCCACTTCAGCTATGGATCAATGAGCCTGTGTTTCTGCTTGAGCTGGCGTTGTTTGTAGCACTAACGTGATGCTCCTTTTACAGGTAGGCAGAATATAAGTTACAGATGTGTGTCATAGAGCCTTCCACCAATTCCAGGCATAGCCTGAAGTGCTAACTGGTGTGTAACAAGGCCTTGGGGGTAGGCATACTCAAGCCTGTTGGATCTCAAGTGATAGCAGCATGTGAACCCAATCCTAGAAGTGGTGCTAAAGAGTTTATTTTTTTCCATATTGTTTGTTGCCCTCCTTGGTTTCCATTCCTCCCTTCTGTGGTCCAATTCTTCCCTTTTGAAATAGGTATGTTTAGTCTGTGCCACTGTTACTTTGGATTTACAAAGCCCCCTTTTCAGTTTTACTTTGCTCAGTTTAGAGTTTAACCTTTGGTTGCAGAAGAAACATTGAGCCTCTGAACAAACAGTATTGAACTGTTAAGATGCAAGACTCTTGAAGTTGGGTCAAATGCATTTATTTGCATCATAAGACAGCTGTGAGGGGGCTGGAGCGATGGCTCAGTGGTTAAGAGCACTGGCTGCTCTTCCAGAGGTCCTGAGTTCAATTCCCAGCAACTACATGGTGGCTCACAACCATCTGTAATGGGATCTGATGCCCTCTTCTGGTGTGTCTGAAGAGAACAACAGTGTACTCACATCCATAAATTAAATAAATCTTAAAATAAATAAATACATAGATAAATAAATAAACAGACAACTGTAAGCCTTTGGGAGCCAGGAATGGAATGTTATGGTTTGAATCTGAATTGTCTCTCACATTTTAAAAACCTTGCTACATTGGTGAATGGTGGAATCTTTGGGAGTTGTGGCATAGGTAAGCAGGAGTTGGTGACTAAGAGCAGGTTTTTTGAAGGTTATACCTAACCCCTAGTTTAGCAATTCTAACCCCTTTGGGACCTTCTGTGATCTCTTTAAGAGTCACATAATTTACAATACAATTCAAAACAGCAAAATTGTTATGAAGTTGCAACAAAATAGTTTTATGGTTGGGGGTCACCACAACATGAGGTACATATTAAAGGGTCACAGCATGAAAGGTTGAGAACCAAGCCCCCAGTTGTTGCTGCCAGTCTGCTAATACCATGTTGTGAGCAGCCTTTGCTATGTGTTCCTGTTTGTTGTTGCCTTACGCCAACCTGCACCCCACCCCATCCCACACCTCCCAGTTTGACAAACTGAAATCCTTTGAAACTGAACCAATGTAAATCATTCCTTTGTTTATGCAAAATTAACACACTGATGTATAGCAGATGTGCATCTGTATGTATGTTTTTATGGTATATGTATATGCACTGAACAGGTTCTAAATCCATAAAACCACCATGATCTCAATAATGTTTCTATCCAGAATTTTCTTTCTCTCGTATAATGTCTTCCATGGGGTTTAAGTATCTGGTGACTTGCTTACTTTCAACATGGTTTAATTTGTAGCTTTTAGAATTTTATTTGAAAGGAATCAGAAAGTACCCGTTTTCTAATTACTTCCACATTTAATAATTGGTTCATTACTGTTGCCTATATGAACACATCATTATTTTTACCATTAACCAGAATTCTGTGGACAAGTCACTGGACAAGTTAATGGCCAAACGGCTGGTTGCCAATTGAAGACTGTTAATAAAGCTACAAAGAACATAGGTGTACAGTTTTTTCTTTTTTGGTTTTTTTTTTTTGAAAATATATGTTACTTATACTAGTGATTTTAGTTAAGCTAATTTTAAAAAACTTCCAAACGAGTTTAGATTGATTGAGTCCATTATGATTCACATGAAACTCTCTGAGACAACCCAGCTGTGATGCCATATGCCTTTAATTCCAGCACTCAGGAGGCAGAAACAGGCAGTTCTCTGTGAGTTCGTGGCCAACCTAATCTACAAAGCGAGTACCAGGACAGCCAGAGCTACCCTGCCTTGAAAAAGAAAACAAAACAAAAACTAAAGAAACAGTCTGGCACCCTGAACACACTAAAGAACATGCTGGCAATTTAGCTATAACATCTGTAACTGATCACCAGAGTTGATTTGATGAATGTGCATGGCCAGGCAGGTGTTCTCTTCCTCCCTCACTGCTCCATACTTCTACTGTGAGCTTGATCCAAGAGGGAAATATCCTCTAATAGAGAGAGACCAGTATTTGATCAAGAGTATGTGAGTAGCTGCTCTCTCCTGCTAGAACCTCCAAGCAAGCACTAGAGAAAATCCTAAGAGGCTGAATAGACCTGAGCAGCAGGTGACTTTACCCATTGAGCCATCTCATTAGCCATGGGCTATATTTTCAAAAGGAACAGAGATCGAGTTGTTTTGAAGAGCAGTTGTGGACAAACCCACTTGGAAGATGGTCCCTCAGATCAGGAACACTGGGGATGAGTAAGCTTGAAGAAACCTTAAAAGGCTGATGTCTGCTCTGGAATAGAGCCTGACTTAAAAGGAATTGGAAGCAGCCTTATGTTGCAGGAGCTCATCTAAACTTGCTGGAGTCAAATAATCCTTCCAAGTACTTGTACTACAGGTATGTGCTGCTGTACCTGAGAGAGTCCTGGTACTGATGTTGAAGAAAATAAGAGTAGGGACCAAGCCTGAGTCTCATGACTTGAGCATCTGGGTACTTAGTGGGCATCACAATGATGAGAGAATGAAGTTTGGAAAGAATTGAATGAGAATTTAGATGAGCAGGCAGGAATCAAAGGCTTCCATAGAAAGAGTGAATATAGTCAGATATAGAAAGCTTAAGTCAAGATGACAATGCAGCCAGTATGAGTGTCTGTTCACCAGGCTTTGGACACCAGCATTTAGAAGTATCTGAGAAGTTTCAGTCAGATGGGTGGGTTATCTTGGAGTTATAAGTGCTTATCAATGTGATCCAGAGTGGAAAGCCTCTTGGGATTAAGTGTTCAGTTGTTAGAGACAGGAGAGCTGTGATTAGGGAACCCATATCAAGATAATCCATGTTAAAGCAAACTAAGGGGGTCTTCCTCAGATGTGTTGTTGGTAGCTATCCCACTTGGCTTTGGCTGTCATCTTGACACAGCCTAGAGTAACTTGAGAAGGGGGTCTCAATTGGACCACTTTACAGATCAGATTGGACCATTGGCATATCTGTAGGGGATTGACTTAATTGATAACTGATATAGGACAGAGCCCATCCCTCTGTGCACAGCACCATTCCCTAGGCAGGTAGTCCTAGGCCATGTAAATATAAGACTATAAGTGAGCCAGCATTCCTCCATGGTTTCTGTTTCAAGTTCTTGCTTGATCTCCTACCCTGACTCTTCTCGGTGATAAACTATGTGACCTGATAGTATATGCCAATAAACCCATTTCTCCCAGAAGTTCCATCATAGCACTAGACAGGAATTAGAACAGTAACTGAAACCAAAGTAAGGAACAGAAGAAGGTGGCATTGAAGCGGAGTGGTGGCTACCTCTCACATTCAGAAGCATTGGAAGTCTGGGTTAGTCTGGAAAGCTCTGGACGCCTTGTACTAAATAATATGAGGGGACCAAGGAAATGCCTATGGTGTTCGAAGGAAACAGACCTGGATGTGCACGAGAGGAGGGGGGCAGTACAGAAGAAAGAACCTGTGGGTACTAGCATTTAAGAGATAACAGTGAAGGGTCAGTTCACATGTAGATGTGTGTGAAGGACACAAGCCAGGGACTCTCTGAATAATTGTGGAGTACAATGAGTTATAGACCTGTGTTTGCCAATTTCTGAGTTACGTGGCTTCCTCCAGCATGCCTATGGCTACTATAGGAGGGCACAGTGATAGTGAGGCCATCATGAAAGGTGAGTGTTAACGGTCTTGGGTCCAAGTACTACCCAAAGAGGGACAAAATAAAAAGTATAATGTATAAAAGAAGGGTGTGCAGGTGGGTGGACTTGGAATCCTAAGAGAGAAGTAGATCGATCATTGAGTGACATGTCCCCATCATGACAACGATGTGTGACCTTTGAGGACATCGCTGTTTACTTCTCCCCAGAAGAGTGGGAGCTCCTGGATGAGGCTCAGAAGTTACTGTATCTTTATGTGATGCTGGAGAACTTGGCACTTACAACCTTACTGGGTAAGGCCCTCGTACCCACCCTCTGTGCTCGTTTCCTTCTTTTGTCTGTATCCAGGACATTCTGCAGTCAGTCTTACAAGCCCTGTTGATTGTCCCACTTCCTTGGTAAGTACACTGTGGGTGCCAGCACTGAGCTGTGTGCATTACCCTCAGCAGCCCAAACACTTAATGTGTCCCGCCGCAAGAAAAGATTCACTAAAAGTTCTGAGCGCAAGAGTCCTGCAATCAGAGCTGTAGTTCCCACTTGGCTTGGTCTCTCCTTGGCTGAGTCACTCTTCACATGCATAGTGCCGTGAAGAGTCTTATCCTCCTACCAGACATCTCGTTACAGCCACCTCTTTCAGGAATTGGCAGGCATTGTCATGATTGGGGCTTAAGTGGACTGTGAACTCTTTCCGGACCTTCTTCTAGGCTTTTTTACAATGCTTATTTTCCTTCCTAATGATCTTCTATGTCCTGAATTGCTCTAGACCACTACTGACCACCCACATGTCCTGTTTTCCTCAAGACTTGCATCATGCTGTTCACATGTACTTACACAACTGGAACTGTAGGGAGATTCCTGGTTTTGTCACAGGGTGAAACGCAATATAGGTCTCAGACGAAACTTGACATTAGAGTTTGTCGGAATCATACAAGAGACCTGTTTATACAACAGTGTTGTGATATGCCACTAACCATATCCCATCTGTCTTTTCATCACCACAGTCAGTCTTAGCTTGTTGCAGTATAATATTAATCCGCTCTATATTCCTAGTGGGTGTGCACACACTTCTCACTACCGCCCCAGTGTTCTGAATTCTCAAAAGAAAGACACACATACACAACCTTATATTTTAAATACCTTAAACAGCTCAGTCGCTGGGCCACTACCTAATTCCACATGGCTACCACACACTCCCCTCTGATATTCCTGAGTTAATACTTACTAAAGCTATATTTTATCTTTGCTGCCCTGAACCCTGTTGGGCAGCCCTCCTGGGGCTACTTTCCCACTGTACCTACATGTCAACTGTCTGTCCCTCCTCCACCTTTCCAGTGTAGTCCGTCTCCTACGACCTCCTCATGGCGGAATCTTCCTCCTTTCTTGGTCCCTTCCGGGGAATCCTAAAAGTTCCACCTCTGTCTCCCGGCCCAGGCGCTGGCCACCACTAACTTTATTGACCAGTGCATGAGGTACGCTGCAAACAGGTTTTTGGGTAACAGAATTAGCATGAGAACACAAGCTGCTATATTTGCTTGTTGTTTTATCTTTACTTTTCTGCTCCAGGTGTTCCAACCTTTCTTCCATGCCAGCAAGCATCACTTGCCCCCTCATCAGTGTTTTCAACACTGATCCATACTTAACACATCCATGAACATATATCATTACATAGCACTGCAGACTTCTACCATGTGAATTCTCTGGACCCAGACATGCGAAGTGTGTTACAAGTCCACTGTTGTCAAAGGAGCGTGTCCAGCAGTTATTTTGCTAGATTGTCTGATGAGATAGGCTTTTAAAATATTTGTAAAGATTAGTTGCATGGTGTCTAACCAATAACGAAGAATGTTCATGGGGTCTGGGTGTTTTTACAGTACCAACAACCCATTTGTCACTGCCCAGGCACTACAAGTCTGCATATTGATTCAGATTTGATTCTATCTATCAGGCATATGAGGTATGTCTCATGCATTAAGACTCAATGTCTTTACCTCAAATTCCAGTTTCAATTCAGGTGTCCAGCATATTCCATTTCTGCTATGCAATTACACTGGCTTAATAATTTTCTAGAAAAACTAAAAATTTAGAAATGCTGTTCTGGGTTTGATGAAGGTCTCATAACCTTCATAAAAGGCATGATTGAGTTAATCATTGCTCATAACTGATGAACTGATTCCACTCCTCTTCCCTCCCAGTGATCAGTATGGGAATGAAATTATGATCTCTCTGTCAGATCTTGGACTTTCCCGGGACTCATCCACAATGGGACTATTGCTAAGTTATGAGCAACGACTGGCACTAGGAATTTGTTAGCACATTAGCATCAGAAGCACTTTAGGATAAACAATGGATGTAACTGGGCTATCCAAAAAAGAAGAATGGAGATCATCCACCCTTTATAAGTTATATTTTGTATAAGTTTTAGCTCTTGAAAGCTCAGTTTTAACTTACTATCATTGTAATAGTAGTTGTGTAGACGTACTAGTAGAAGTAGTGTAGTACTAATAGTTTTTCTTTTGGTGCTGAGTATTGAACCCAGGACTTTGAATTTACCTTCAAGAACCACTCTACCACTGAGCTACGTATTTAACTCAATGCTAACTTTTAAACAGAGACTCAGTTGGATCCATTTTCTTTACTCATTTTGTGTCTAAGACAATCTAAATTTGTTATTTCTTAGAGTTAGACTATCTCATGGGCAGAGTAATGTTGTTAGATTTGGACAGGAGTATGGACTTGTGGTTCAGTATCTGACCCTAAGACAGAATATAGGATTGTATCCTTGGAGATATATATGGAAACATGATTTTTAATGTGTTTTCTGGAATGTTTTCCCATCCCCACCCCATATTAATTGGTCACTATTATGCTACGTGTGGTAGCACATGGTTTAACCCCAGTACTTGGTAGACAGAGGCAGATCTTTGGGTTCGAGGCCAGCCTGGTCTATAGAGTGAGTTCCGGGACAACCAGGGCTTTGTAAAAAAAAAAAATCCTGTCTCAAAACAAATGAACAAAGAGCTACTTTTAGAGAAGTGAATGAGAGATTCTTCCTAGCTAGAAACATTCTTTTGGATGTTAAAACATCATGTATAAAGAAAAATAATAATAAAGCATCATTGATAACCTCCACCCACAGTTAACATGTCTTTCAACCGCATTTCCCTTCTTTCAGATTGTTGGCATGAGTCAAAGTATAAAGAAAATCCTTCTGTACAAAGTATTTATGTAGAAATGTCACAAGCCAGGACTCCAAAGGCAGGGCTGCTCACTGGGAAGACTCACCCCAATGACATCTGTGTTTCTGCCTTGACAGACATTTTGCATCTGGATGGTCTACCTGGACAAAAACTGTCTTTTGCAGAGGCATGTTCAATCCTCCAGGGCCAAGAGCTTCACAATGCCAAGAATCCATTAAGGGGAGATATGGACAGTGACTCTCTTGAGAAAGATTGCATCTTCCATGAGTCAGAGAATCTCTTCACACATAGGAAAATTAGAAAAGACTTCCTGGCTAGATGGTACCTTCTCCAGTCCCAAAATGATCCCAAACATGAGAACCCTAGTGAAATCACCAAGTCTGGGGAGGCTAATGGTAGAAAAATTCACTATAGGTCACAAGAATTCAGACAACCTTCCAGCCACAAACTTAAGGTTGTTCAGCACCCAAGAGTGTGCACTGGAGAAATAGGTTTTGAGCCTAGCAAATGCCAACAAGCCTTACAAGATAAATACTCACTGGAGCCGTTCAAGAGAGTTCACACTGAAAAAGGACCTCATGAGTGCAGTGAATGTGGAAAATCCTTTAGCCAAAAGGCCACACTTACTACACACCAGGGACTTCACACTGGAGAAAAACCATACAAATGTGGCAAATGTGGGAAGTCTTTCAGTCAAAGCTCCAACCTCATTGAACACTGTAGAATTCACAGTGGGAAAAGGCCTTATGAGTATGGAGAGTGTGGGAAAGCCTTTAGATGCAAAGCTATCTTGTCTGGCATCAGATAAGTCACACAGGAGAGGAGAGGCAGTATGAATGTGACAAATGTGGATAGTTGTTTAGGCAAAGCTTCAACCTTGTTGAACACCAGCTAATTCACACCATAGCAAGACCGTATGAGTGCAATCAGTATAGGAAACCCTTTAGTCCAAAAGCCACTCTCATTATACATCAGAGGGTTCACATTAGAGAAAGGTCATAAAAGTGTGGGAAGTGTGGAAAATCCTTCAGCCAAAGCTCTAACCTTCTTGAACACTGCCGAGTTCATACTGGAGAGAAGCCTTATGAGTGTTGGAAGTGTGAGAAATCCTTTAGTCAAAGAGCTACCCCCATTAGACATCAGTGAGTTCACACTGGAGAGTGGCCGTATGAGTGTGGGGAATGTGGTAATTTTTTAGGCAAAACTTCAGCCTCACTGAACACTATAGAATTCACACTACCACAAAGATTTATACGTATGGGGAATGTGGGAAATCTTTTAGCCAAAGAGCCAGCCTTATCAGACACCAGCGAGTTCGCACGGGAGAAAGGCCTTATGAGTGTGGGGAGTGTGGGAAAGCCTTCCGGTACAAATCCAAACTTGATCAACATCAGAGAACTCACACTGGGGAAAGGTCCTATGAGTGTGCTGACTGTGGGAAAATCTTCAGGCAAAGCTACAGTCTTGTTGAACACCAGAGTATACACACTAGAGCAAGACCTTATGAGTGTGGCCAGTGTGGAAAGTCCTTTACCAGGAGGGCTGCCTTCATTAAACACCAGACAGTTCATACTGGGGAAAGGCCTTTTACATGTGGTGAGTGTGTGATAATCTTTAGTCAAAGTACCAGCCTTATTCAACATTGCAGAATTCATACTGGGGAACAGCCGTATGAATGTGGTCAGTATGGGAAATGGTTTAGGCAAAAGTCTGTCCTCACTCAGCACCAGGTAGTGCATACTGGAGAAAGTCCTTATGAATGTACCAAGTGTGGTAAATCTTTTAGCCAGAATTTGAGTTTCTTTCAACACCAAAAGTGTCACAGCACAGGGAAGATCAGGAAGACAGCAAATGTAGGAGACTCTGAAACCCCATGTCTAGCATAGCTCCTGAAAGTCTACATTTTAAAAAGGCCTTAGAGCTGCAGGTAATGTAATCTTTCCCTCTTAACAGATGAGTTGAACATTTGGTTGGTTGGTTGGTTGGTTGGTTGGTTGGTTGGTTGGTTGGTTGGTTGGTTGGTGAGTTGGTAAGTTGGTGTGTTGGTAGGTAGGTAAGTTGGTTGTTTGGTTGGTTGGTTGGTTGGTTGGTTGGTTGGTTGGTTGGTTGGTTGGTTGGTGGGTGGATGGGTGGGTGGGTGAGTTGATGGGTTGGTGGGTAGGTGGGGAGGTTGGTTGGTTGGTG
>NW_021604774.1:927179-940345 GCF_004785775.1 Grammomys surdaster | reverse complement strand
GTGAGTTGATGGGTTGGTGGGTAGGTGGGGAGGTTGGTTGGTTGGTGGGTGGGTGAGTTGATGGGTTGGTGGGTAGGTGGGTAAGTTGGTTGGTTGGTTGGTTGGTTGGTTGGTTGGTTGGTTGGTTGAGAGAAGATCTCCCTATGTATCTCTGGCTATCTTGGAAATCACTATGTAGACCAGGTGAGCTCAAACTCACAGAGATCCATCTGCCTCTGCTTCCCAAGTGCTGGAATTAAAGGTGTGTACCACCACACCCAGCTAAGATGAGTTGAACTTTTCAAGTATGCCATGTAGAAACATTTAAACCTCATCATAAACATCTGGAGGGGTAAAGTGCCCCATACCTCCCAGGAAGCTGCGATATATATAGGAGCTGCCCTTCAGCAGTTCTCCATGGTCTTCCTTGCCCCAGTTCAATCACTGCCACATCCTTTCATTGCTAGCTTCCCATCTTAGCACCTTCAGCACATACATACATATACCTTCAGCATGCTTGCACTGTTGGGGCGACATATTTCCAGTTTCTCATTGAATATGTGTGAGTCTGTAGTCTGGATCATAAGCAAGAGGCTTGTGGGGGAAGGTTTGCCTTCCTTTAAATTCTTAGCTAAGTGTTACCCTCTGTAGTTGAGATTGACTCCACTCCCTATTCTGACTAAATATGCATGGATCTAATCAATACACACTTCAACTCACTAACCAGTAGCTTCCTGTGTCACATTGGTCCACTTTATGCAATGATTAAGACCTTATTCTCTTATGTACTTATAAACAAGGAGCATCTTGTGCATTCACCAAAGGTAGACACTGATGTGGACGCCAGGAAGTGCATGCTGACAGGAGCCTGATATAGCTGTCTCCTTAGAGGTCTGCCAGAGCCTGAAATATACAGAGGCAGATGCTCACAGCTAACCATTGAGCTGATCATGAGGTTCCCAATGGAGGAGTGAGAGAGAAGACTGAAGGAGCTGAAAGGGTTTGTGGCCCCATGAGGAGAGCAACAATACCAACCAACCAGAGCTCCCAGGGTCTAAACCACCAGCCTGGGGAGCACATAGGGAGGGACCCATGGCTCCAGCTGTATATGTAGGGGAGGATGACAGTGACAGGCATAGGTGGGTGAGGAAGTCCTTGGTCCAGTGAAGGCTGGATGCCCCAGTGTGGGGGAAATCATAGGTGGGGAGGTGGGAGTGGGAGAGTGGGTGGGGGCATATCCTCATAGAAGCAGGAGGAGGGGGGATGGAATAGGGGTTCCTGGGTGGGGGGGAAGGGGATTACATCTGAAATGTAAATAAAATATCCAGTATAAAAATGTAAAAAAAATAAAAATAAATAAGGAGCATTGCTTTTTGCCTTTGAGGAGCTGAATCTTAACATAGGCCCAGTTTGTACGAAAAGCAGGAAGCCCCTACTATGTTGCACTCCAGAGACACTGAGAATAAATGTCTTTCAGTGGTGTTTAGTTTGCATCGTTACCCCAGTAACCTCTTGCAGTTCTCCCACTGTAGGAAAACAAGGCTTTCCCTGGGCCTAGATTTTTGTCTCAGTGTCTTTAATGTTACTGTACTTTTTAAGACTAGTGATCATTCCAAGGAGAGGTTTGTAGTTTTAACTACCTCTGGTGATCCTTGATAAATCTTGATAAAATATTCCCATGATTTTATATTTAATGGCAAGTGCTGTTGAATGGAAGCATTTCATTTGGGTTCTGTAGAAACACATCTTATGTCTATGGTTCCCCAAGGTCATCAGGATCTAGAAAAGAACAATAATACAAAACCAATGTGTGGTCAATGGATTGAGGAAGAGTCACCCATATGCATTGTGTTGCTTGTGAAAATTGTCTCAGCATTCTAGTGACTACCAAATCTGAGTGTCTTGCACTTGAGATCATTGAGAAGATGTCCTTAAACTTTTGCAATTCTCTACCATGTTTCTTGACTATCCTCCTAAGTCTAGATGCTCTATAGGCAAATTACAAGGAAATTGAATGAGATTCTCATAAAGGAATAACTGGTGGCTTTTTTGTTTGGTTGGTTTGGTTGGGATGTGGCTCTGATTTTGTCTAGCAAATATTGTTCTTGCCTCAGATTGATTGAGCCTTCATTGTTCACTTCCATGACCCCAGCTGCTGTAAATCTACCCTCACCTGGTATCAGGAGAGGATGGAAAAACAATGGAGTTGTCAAACATGGCTTCCAGAAAATTGAAGATTCTTTTTCACTTTTAGCCATTGTTTTAAAGAACCTATTTATGTACAATTGAAGCCTTACTACCTGTAAATATTTAAAGTGTATACATTTTTAAAGTTCATCATCCACATAATCCCATGAAGACATTGTGATCTCAGTAATCAATATTCAGAGGTTATATTGCTGTATGATTCTCCTGTGGTCTCAAGCTTTCAGATATCCAAAGATTTCCATTTTTATTTTATTATTTTATGTGTATAAGCACTTTTCCTGTGTGTATGCCTGTGCACCATATGCATACCTAGAAGAGGGCACTGGATCTCGTGAGATTAGTTATGAATGGTTGTGTCACCATGTAGGTGCTGGGAACTGAACTTGAATCCTCTGTAAAAGCAACAAACTCTCTTAACCACTGAGCCAACTCTAGCCTGGTTTCCATTTTCTAAAAACTTGATTAATTTGCAATTTTTATAACTATTATGAATAGTATCATAATGTGCCAACTTTAAAAAATAGGGCTTTTTTATTTTGTTTTATATATATATATATATATATATGTGTGTGTGTGTGTGTGTGTGTGTGTGTGTGTGTGTGTGTTTTGCCTGTATATATGTATGTTCACTAAGTGAGTGCCTGGTGCCTGCAGAGTCAGAAGAGGGTTTGGGATTCCCTGGAACTGTAGTTACATATGTAACCATGGGAACTGTAGTTACATATGTAACCATGGGAACTGTAGTTACATATGTAACCATGGGACTGCTGAGCACCAAACTCAGGTCATCTGTAAGAGCAGCAGGTGCTAGGATATATCTTTGGTCACCATAATATACTAATTTTTTCTTGTGTTTTTTGCAATAGGCAATCACTTTTAGATTCATCAGTGTTACTGATAAGAACTTTTTTCTGAGAAATATTCTGTTTTATGGATGTGTAACTTTCTAGTCATATTAATAGGCAAGTGAATTGTTCCCAGTTTGGTGCTGTTAAGAATGGAAAAGCCACAAAGATTATGCACATGCAGTTTTAATCTGTCTGTTTCATCCTATCTTTGCTGTGACTTAAACTGATTGTATCCTTGCAGCCTCAGCATCAGTACAGATGCACTCATAAATGTGTCCATTTTTGTCCCTTTGAGGTGGGCAGCTGTATATAATGGCAGCTCATTGTGGTTTCAGTTACATTTCTATGATGTTATATGTTTTTACCCATTGTACCACCTGTATAACCTTTTCCATAAAATGTTAATTCCATCTGTCTATGTTTAATGGATATTGGCCAATAATCTTATTATTTCTAAAAAGTAAGAAACCTATAACTAAGAAATGTAGTAGAACTTTATTTAAGTTTTAGTCATATTAATAACTTTGATGAAATAAGTGCTTTTGAATACTAAAAGAATATTTTCTCAACATTTGTTATACTCATAATAGTCGTGGCATAGGCATGGCAATTTTTAAGTTGAAGTGCATTATCAACATGTTCAATGCGTTCTTCAATCTAGCAATTCAGTACAAAACAAATAAACTTGTTTTATTATCAGTTTTCCTGATACAAATCATCCTGCTGTGGACAATCTCTGTGATGTCTTGCAATGTCACCACACTACATTCGGTGGCCTCTAGAGATGCACTGTCATACCCTGTCTCTATCGTGCTGATAGCTATATTGTGAAGAATATATATTGAAATAGTTCTGAGGTGACAGTTTGGAGGATCGTACCCTTTTCTTTTAGAAATAGCTTTATTTACAGACATGTTGACACAAGGCTGTGCTCCCAGCACTAAGAAGACTGAAGCAAGAGGGCCATGTAAACACAGGAGTTCTATGCCAGCCCAAGCAACGTAGCGATACCATCTCCAAACAGATAAAACAGACCCACTGAAGCTTGCTTCACAACCAGTTCTACCTGTATAACATGTAATATTGGTGTCTTGGTACATGATTAATTCTTGTCACTGCTATGATAAAACACCTGCAGGAAGAAGGATGTAATTTGTGTTTGTTTGTTTGTTTGTTTGTTTGTTTGTTTTGGCTTACAAGATTCAGGGGATTTTAGTCCATGATGATAAGACATGGCTGAGTGACTCTGTGACAACGTGAGACTGTTGGGGATGACAGTGTCATCTGGACATGACCAGGACTGCTGCACTTACTGCCCAACAGCAGCTATGACTGCCCACACAAGGCCAAGCCAGTCACTTCTCCCTGCATGAATTGGGGTGGGGGAGGTATTAGACCCCACTGAGGAGTTATTGGCTGTTGGGAGGAGAGTCAGGTTTTTTTTTTTTAGAAGTGTGTCCTCTCGTTGGCCAACCATGTTTCAGTGGATGGGCCCACATAAAATACATGGGTAGTATAAACTGGATTCTGAAACAACTCAAAAATTGTCCTCTGACCTCACATCATGCATGCTATGGCATGTTCTTGCTCTCTCTCTCTCTCTCTCTCTCTCTCTCTCTCTCTCTCTCTCTCTCTCTCTGTGTGTGTGTGTGTGTGTGTGTGTGTGTGTGTGTGTGTGAGAGAGAGAGAGAGAGAGAGAGAGAGAGTGCTGTGGAGGATGCAGTGTGTTTCTTGACCCCATGACCTTGACATGGAATGACTCTCTCCATCCTAGCCTCTCCGTGGATATTCCTACTATCAGTCTTTCAGAACATAAACATGTCCCTTTGGTACCCTGACCAAAAGATAGAGACATTAACAATTTTCCTATGGGTTGAGAGATCTGGAGCAATCCCAAGTGAGTGTTGTGTGTCTCTTGGGTGCCCAACTTGGAGCCTGAATCTGATCCTTACATCTCCCATCCTGTCTCTATAAAGCTCAGTGACAGAGGTGGAAGTAGAGATTCCTGCTATGCTAGGCTAGAAAGGTACCAGAGCAGGCTCAGATAGAACAAAAGGGAACAGGTTGCAACTGACAACAGCAAATTTGTCTGTCTGCCATTCAGGCCTGTGAGATGGCTCTACAGGTAAAGATGCCTGACTCCAAACCTAATAACCTGAGTTCAATCCCCTGGACCCACATAGTAGAAAGAGAAACGATTTCCATAAGTTATGCTGTGAACCACAACATGTATGATACACTTTTGTGCGAGTGAAAACACACACACAGAGGCACCTCTGTGTTCCAAATAAACATAGGGACTAGAGAGATACCACAGTGGTTAAGAGTGCCTGCTGCTCTTGCAGAAAGCCTGCCTTAGTTCCATCACTCATTGGTGTGGGAGGGACATACAAGACTCGCAACCACCTGTAATTCAAGCTTCAAGGAATCAGGCACCTTCAGCCTCTAAAGGCACCTGCATTTGTGTACACAAACCTACACGCACAACACAGAGATTCACATAAGTAGAAACCAATAGCTTTGTTTGTTAAAGACATGTAGCAATGGGAAGAAAGTGACATATTCAGTAGTGAGTGTTCAGGATTATATTGTCCCTTTGACTTAGAGCACACAAGGCCCTGGGTCACTCACTAGCAGTGACTCAGGCTATTCACATTGTAGCCCAGATCACTCTCAGGACCCATCTTATTTATTGATTGATTAGTGAAGTGAAACTGTAAGGGTTCTTTGGAAAGTCAGTTAGATGTTGTTTCGCTGGGGCCAACATATGAAGGAACGTTTAGCTGAAGCAGACACAGGAGAGAGGATGTTCTGCTAACACAAGCACGTGAAAGGACATATGATGAAGGATTCTTTGCTAATGACATGCATGTATTGATGCCTTACATTGTATAGTTGAGCTGGATTTGTCAGGACTCCATAGAAAGGAATGCACCAAAAAAAAAAAACAAAACAAAACAAAAACCAAAAAACAAACAAACAAAAAAAACCATCTGGCGGTGTACTGCAGTTTGCTGATGCTTCTGAAGATGCACACACGTGCTGAAGCATGACCCACGCTGAGGCAAGGGGGCACATGATGTTTAGAAGGTATAAATAGGACTCTATGGAGTGACTGAGACAGAGCTTGGCTTGCTGGTACAGCTAGCTGTACAGTGCTTGTGGGTCTCACGTCTTCACTGATCTTCACTTCCCTGAGAGAGGCACAGCTGAGAACTTCTTCTGGTGTCCCTCCGGGTCCCTCCTGCTGACTTGAGCCAAGTAAGGCCTGGCTGTCTCATGTCATCACTGTGGCTAACCCGACTCTACCGAACTGGACTGCTGGTGTATGCATACAGTGTTTGTGAATAGATGGAGCTACTGCTGCCCGCTAACCTGTGAATTAAACTGCCAATCTCCATCCAACACAACTGACTCTCCAAAGAACCCTTAAGTTTGCACTATTAATTCATCACCTCCTTTCTTATTTGTCCTTCTTCAGTCCAGACTCTTTAAGTCTTATGAACCAAACAGTTCTTCCTGGAATCCCTTCTCTAGGATCATGTTGGATTCCGAGGGGAGGACTGGGATGTGAAAGGGCTGGTAACCCAATCCAGAGAGTTTATCAGTATCACAGTTATATATACACCTCAAGTGAGGAAGTAGAATGCAAGTCAGTGACATCCATTAGAGAGAATGACAGGGAACTCACAGCATGCCCTAGGTCTTCTTTTGCAAGATACATGCTTGCACAGGAAACAAAGCGTTACATATCTCAGTATCTGGAACACAGTTTTACAGGGAAACTTTCAAGCTCCAGACTCTAGTCTTGGGCACCTTGGAGCCCTGGCACCAGTCAATTCCTGGCCTTGACAGGCATAACTCTGGCAGTGTTTCTGGTTCCATCCACAAGACCCCAAAGGGTCTTTGGCCCTACCTATCCCCAAACAATCCTGCTTTGCTTTGCTTTGCTTTTTCAGTAGAGAGGTTGAACCTGTGTGTCCTAGGCAAACAAGTACCCTCTGACTCTAAGCCATATCCCTACCCTGCCTCTGGCTCTTCAATGTGAGGCTGCAGACCCCCAAAAGCTGCTACAGCCTCACGCTGCTGACTGTGACACAGGAGTGATAGTGGAATTAACTTCAAGGGCTGCAATAAGATAAAGTTGAAAACACACCTAGCACCTATGTCTCCTAGGCACTCTCCTAATGTCCTTATAAACATTTCTTTTTCATTCTCGGAAATATCTGATAACAAAGGTGTGATTACTGTGTTGGTTTGGAAATAGTGCAGGTATCCATGTCTTGTTCTCACCACTGGCAAATGGCAGATTCAAAAGGACCCATTCTGGCTCCACAGCCCGGACTTCTGTTTGCTTTATTATAGCATTCAAAGCCCTCAGCTCAGCAAAGCATATGGAGAGGATTGGGGATTCAAGAGCTGCTGCTATAACTATGATGAGAATTTTAGCCATAGCTGTTTCCTCCATTCCTGACTTCCCAGAGTGCTTGCCATCTGCCTCCCATAGTCCTCTTTGGGATATCCATTGCCTATGTGTTCTCTAGCGACTTTCCCACAGGAGGCTTGTCCCTCAACCACAATTACACTATATCCAAAGGCCTCATCTGCCTCCACCTTGTTGAGCTCAGTACAGAGCATGTGGGTAGTATAAACACATACACACACATACACACACACACACACACACATAAACACAAACTAATTAATTAACTAATTAAGTAAATGTTTAAAACATTTGAAGAACAAAAAGAGGGAAGCGAATTGACTCATCATGGAGGAGTTGGCTATTCCAGGATTCCTGTTAGCAGGGTGGCCATGATTGGGTGTTTTAGGAAAAGTGATGAGTTAGTCAGTCCCCCTGGGAGACATTTGTCATCATTATCCCCAGACACCTTCCTGTAAAACACAACAGTGGTTTAAAAAAAAAAAGAAAATGCTCACTGATATCTTCAGGATCGTCACTGTCTTCTGGAGGCTAAGCTTAGGTTCTCTACTAGTCTGGCAGGTATTTGTGAAGAGGACAGAAGAATGGAGATTACCTAAAGATGAATAACCTGAAGTAGCCAACATGTTGTTCCTTTTCATTTTCTGGCCTATTAGTTGATGCTGTATCAGTGCTATTAGTTCTTGCTCCCACTTAAGTGCAGTCTAATTTCTCTTTATGATGCAGAAGACAACCTTCAGTTCCTACCAATGAAAAGGCTGTATAAGCTCAGTCTCCACGGCTGCCTTGTCTGGCTTCAGTGGGGGAGGATGCACCTAACAGGGCCGAGACTTGATGAGCCAGGGTGGGAGATACCCAAGAGAGCCCCATCCTCTCAGAGGAAAAAGGGAGGGGGAGGCAGAAGGAGGAAGGAATGTGAGGGCATGAGGAAGGAGGGCTGGGATGTTAATTAATTAATTAAAAAGAAAAGGCTGCATGAGCCCCCTGGTAGCCACACACAAAATAAATAAATGTCGTTCTTAAGTAAACTGTAACTGCAAATAGAAACAAGGAAAAGGCTTTTTTTTAAAAAAAATTCTTCTGTAAAGTTGAACAGTGGAATTGAATTGGAAACAGAGATGTAAATTCACACACCTATGGACACTTGATTTTTTTTTTATGAAGAAGCCAAAATTATACAATGGGGAGAAAGGGACCTTCCACAAATGGTGCTGGTGGGAATATCCTAGAACACACTGGCAGAAAAAGCCAACTTCCTGAACAGAACACTGATTACACAGGCACAATTTAAACCTACAAGTACAAAACCTACAATTTAAAGTGGAGCCTCATGAGACTGAAAAGCTTCTGTAAGGCAGAGGACACTGCTAATAGGATAAAATGGCAGCCTACAAAATGGGAAAAGATCTTCACCAACCCTACCTCTGACAGGGGGCTAATATCGAAAATATATAAAGAACTCAAGAAACTAGACATCAATAAACCAAATAAATAAAATTTACAAATTGGGTACTGATATAAGCAGAGTCCTCAACAAAGGAATCGTAAGTGGCCAGGAAGCACTTAAAGAACTGTTCAACATCCTTGGCCTTCAGAAAAATGCAAGTCAAAACGACTCTGAGAGTCCCTCTTATAACTGTCAGGCTAAGATCCAAAACACAAGTGACACTCATGCTGGAAAGGCTATGGAGTGAGGGGAACACTGCTCCATTGCTGGTCAGAGTGCAAACTTTTACAGCCACTTTGGAAATCAATACGGTGATTTCTCAGATTATTAGAAATCGATGTACCTCAAGACTCAGCTATACCACTCTTGGGCATATACTCATATACTATAATGACATTTGTTCAGTTATGTTCAGTGCAACTTTATTCATAATAGGCAGAAACCTGAAACACCCTAGATGTTCCTCAGCTGAGGCATGGATAAAGAAAATGTTATATACATTTACACAATGAAGTTTTACTTAGCTGTTAAAAAGAATGACATTGTTAAATTTTCAGACAAATGTACAGAACTAGAAAAATCATCCTGAGTGAGGTAACCCAGACTCAGAAAGACAAACATAGTGTATACTCACTTATAGGATAAAGTAAAGTAAAGGATAACCATGCTACAATCCACAAACCCAAGAAACTAAGCCTCAAGGAGGGCTGGGATGTGGCATGAATCGCGATGTGAAGAGGAAACAAAATAGACATCTCAGATGGATGAGGGGGGATGTGTCTGAGTGGGAGGTGGGTGAAGGAACAGGAGGGATCAAGTTGGAGGAAAACGGAGGAAAAGAATACCCGTTTAGACAACTGGAATCAGGGGAGGAGAGCATCTCTGGGACAAGATAGAAACCTAGTGCAATGGAAATTCCCACAAACCTCTGAGAGTGACCTTAGCTAAGACTCCTAGCAATGGGGGATACTCCTGAATGGGCCATTTCCTGTAACCAGGCAAGACTCTCAATAGAGGAATTGGGGAACCAACTCAGCCTCTAAACCTTCAACCTACAACTTGTCCTGCCTACAAAGTGTGCTGGGGGAAAGGTAGGGGAAAATTGTGGGAGAGGCCAACCACTGACTTGTCCAGCTTGAGATCATAAAAAGGAGCCTATCCCTTGCACTGCCTAAAGGGCCAGGACCCATAAGCTGTATAACCCAGAGACCTAGGATAAAATATGATTCATAATTATATTATGCTATAGTCATAGATTGTCATCAGAGAGGCTTCACCCAACAACTGACAGTTGACTGAAACTGTGTGTGTGTGTGTGTGTGTGTGTGTGTGTGTGTGTGTGTGTGTGTACAGGTGCATCTGGAGGTGAGATAGCAGCATCAGATTCACTGAAACAGGAATTACAGAGCATTCTGAGCCACTCAACTGAGGATGTGTTTTTTTTAAAAAAGATTTATTTATTTATTATATATGAATACACTGTAGCTGTCTTCAGACACACCAGAAGAGGGCATCAGATCTCATTACAGATGGTTGTGAGCCACTATGTGGTTGCTGGGATTTGAACTCAGGACCTCTGGAAGTGCAATCAGTGCTCTTAACCACTGAGCCATCTCTCCAGCCCTGAGGGTGTGTTCTTAACTGCTGAGTCATCCTCAGTCCGCTTTTATTTCTTTTAGCCTGTAGTAATTAGACAAATGAATTTCACTTGATGTTTTCATAATGCATATCTATACTTTGCTCATTTTAATTCCACTGTCTTCCCCTTTTTTGTTATTGTTTTGTCTTCATTTTGCTATAGAATATCTCTGTATCACTCTAACTAGCCTGGAATTCACTGTGTAGACCAAGCTGGACTCGAACTCACAAAGATCCAGCTGCTTTTGCCTCTGAGCGTGGAGAATAAAGGTGTGCACCAGCACACTAGCCTCTTCTCTTTGTAAGGTCACAGTTCTGTCAGATGGGAGCAGGACTCTTCTGTCTTCATTTAAACTTGATCATCTCCAAAAAAAGATGGTCATTGGGTATAGTCACACTGAAGGTTAGGATTTTGACATGAATTTTTGGAGACACACTTTAGTCCATAGTGCCCTGGTTTCCAGCTGCGTTTTCCTAACTTCATCGCACATTCATTCCTGTCTTTACCCACGGTCTTGCTCCACAGAGTTGATCCACTTGCTGAAACACAGGCAAGAGCTATGGACAGCAGAGAAGCTTCTCATGTAGCAGCCATGCAGGTAGGTAGCCAAAGGCTGGTCCTGAAGAATCATGGAAGCCTTCACACTGAAGGCTTCACACTGCTCCTGACGTAATGTGTGAAATTCCATGTGACTGAATGGCAATGTTTCTGACCTAACTCATAGTACAGTGTATAGGCTGTGTAAGCAGAGAAGCTCTGAGCTCTGTGGCGGTTCAGAAATCCAGGTACCACCTGATATAATCAGGCAGCTTTAGACTGCTCTGGCAGTCCAACTGGTAGAAGGAAAAGAAGAGAGGAAGGTTAAAGGTCATAGCCATTTGTTCACATGTTTCCCTTGTGTATACTCTTGACTCGAAATTTGCACTTGGGGCTAGAGAGATGGCTGAGCAGTTAAGAGCACTGACTGCTCTTCCAGAGGTCCTGAGTTCAATTCTCAGCAACCACGTGGTGGCTCATAACCATCCATAATGGGATCTGATTCTCTCTTCTGGTGTGTCTGAAGACAGCTACAGTGTACTCATATACATAAAATAAAAAAATTATTGAAGAGGAGGAGGAGAAGAAGGAATTGACACTTGACCATGCCTGGTCCTTCTTTCCTGCGTTGGGGGTTTACAAAGATTACAAAGTACATAAAGTTTACAAAAGGAGTCTAGTCCTCTTGAGTCTGAGTAAATAGCCAACTCTACCAGGCTTAAAACAACACATTCAGCTCCTCAAACCTCCTAACTTCATCAGACTCAGCATCCATCCTGTTTGTTACATATTACTCATGTCTGGCGATCCAGACCCTCCACTCTGTCACCAGAACTTCAGTCTCTGTACCTTGAAGATTCCTAACAGTTTAGTTCTCCTTTCTACGTTGGTCCCTGCAGTCAAATAGGTTCTGATCTTCCCTACTTTCCTAACAGCTAGTGGTTCAGCATGTATAAGATCATGTTACGAATAAAGGCTATATGGTTTATATTCCTTGCTCTTGAGCCTTAAGGCTTCGTCTATGCCTGTCTTAACACCTGTGGCTTCCACTCTTGTCCTTCAATGTAAAAGATCTAACTTCTAGACCAGTTTGCATCTCCACTGAACTTCTTGTGCTCTCTGATAACTTACTTTGTAGCTTATCTTCTGCCTTATTTGCATTTATATTCCCAATAAAGACACGCCTGGGTTGCTTACACATGGAAAAATAAACACAAAGTGCTTTTTCATGTACATCAGTCTGTAACATATATAGACTGTACTCATAAAGCCAATATCCTTGAAGAAGGAGTCTCGCTTTAGGAAGAGATACACTGTAGGATGGTTGTTTAATTTGGAGTGCATTTATGGGGTGTGTGTGTGCGCACGCTCAAACATGCACATGTGGAAACATCCATGTCCATGCATGTGCAGAGTTCAGAAGACAGCTCTGGAAGTTGTTTCTCTGCCACCATATGAGTTCCAGAGATGGAACTCAAGTTGTCAAGTCTGTCAGCAGCCCCTTTAACCCATCTTTGGGAGCACACCTTTGTGTTTTGCTGCTAGTGTTAAGTATTTAGAAATAGTATATCTGATGGCTCAGCATTTAAGAGCACTGACTGCTCTTCTAAAGGTCCTGAGTTCAATTCCCAGCAACCATATGGTGGCTCAAAACCATCTGTAACGGGATCAATCCAATGCTCTCTTCTGATGTGTCTGAATGTATTAACATACATTAAATAAATAAATAAATAAATAAATAAATAAATAAATCTTTAAAAAAGGAAAGAAAGAACTAGTATATCTAACCATGCACTTAACACTATTTTCAAAATTATTCACTAAAGATCATTCAAAGTGTATCATAAATAGCCTGAGAGTTGTGGTTAATGTCTTTAATCCCAGCACTGAGGAGGCAGAGGCAGATCTCTGTGAATTCAAGGCCAGTCTGGTCTACAGTGCAAGTTCCAGGACATCCAGGGTTAGGATGTCCTACATCAAACACAAAGAAATCCTGTCTCAAAGGAGGAGGAGGAGGAGGAGGAGGAGGAGGAGGAGGAGGAGGAGGAGGAAGAGGAGGAGGAG
>NW_021604774.1:924448-927079 GCF_004785775.1 Grammomys surdaster | reverse complement strand
AGAGGAGGAGGAGGAAGAGGAGGAGGAGGAGGAGAAGGAGAAGGAGGGGGAAGGAGGAAGAGGAGGAGGAGGAGGAAGAGAAGGAGAAGGAGAAGGAGAAGGAGAAGGAGAAGGAGAAGGAGAAGGAGAAGGAGAAGGAGAAGGAGAAGGAGAAGGAGAAGGAGAAGGAGAAGGAGAAGGAGAAGGAGAAGAAGGAGAAAAGGCCTGGCTGTTGTGGTTTATACTTTTATCCCAGCACTTGGAAAGCAGAGGAAGGTGAATCTCTGTGAGTTTAAGGCCAGCCTGGTTTATAGAGTGAGTTCCAGGACTGTACAGAGAAACCCTGTCTTGAAATACAAGACAAAACAAATGAACAACAACAAAGAAAAGAAAAACCATAATTAAAAGGTACAGAAATAAACTATCAGCTTATTTCCTTATGGCTCGGGTCCAAATAAGCTTTTATGTGAATGGTTCATTGACACTTTTTAAAAAAATACTCCATATTCTAATAATTATGGATTAAGTTTTATTTATTTTTATATATTATGAGTGTTTTCTCACCATGTATGTATGTGTACCACATGTGTGCCTGGTACCCATGAAGGCCAGAAGATGATGTCAGATTCCCTGGAACTAGAGTTACAGATGGCTGTGAGCCACCATGTATGTGCTGGAAACCAAACTTGCATCCTCTGCAATAACAGGAAGTACTTGTAAGCACTGAGCCACCCCTCTAGACCTTATCAGATTTTGTTTTGTTTTTTTTCTGCCTATCTATCTGGAGAAAATTTTGGCTATGTCTTCACCACATAATGTTATTCTTGAAAAAAAAACTTACCTAAGAACACACATACACACATACACATGCAATTATATGTGTTGTTGCAAAACAGTCAATATTTGATGCTCATCCTGAAAGATAAGATATAGTAGGGAGGACCTGGAGAGGTAGAGCAATGGTTAGGAGCCTTTGCTGCTCTTACAGAGGACCTGAACATGAACATCAAATGACTCATCATCATCCATTACTCCAGCTCCTGGTTATCCAACTCCTTCTCTGGCCTTCATGAAGATATGAACACATGTGTCAAGTATAAACATACATACACACACATACAGGAGGAAGGGAGGGAAGGAGGGAGGGAGGGATGGAAGGAGGGAGGGAAGGAGGGAGAGAGAGAGAGAGAGAGAGAGAGAGAGAGAGAGAGAGAGAGAGAGAGTAAAAATAAAAATGAAATGACATAAAAGCAAGTTCAGAGCCCTTGAGCACATATAGGTTCAAAGGCAAAGCTCTGGGTGAGATACTTGAAGGTCGTTACTAGGCTCCTTCTGATTCCAAAGTCCCAGAGTGCAACCTATAATGGTCTCTCCACTGGGACTTGGATGTGTACATATATCCCATGTCAAACCCACTATGAATTCCTTAAGTTTTCTAATAGTGCACACACGTCCAAAGGAGACATGCATGTGGTGCTGTGAGTGTTATGGGATTCTTGAGGTAGCTTTACAGATAGAAGAGAGACACTGCTGGAACTTAAGTGGCAAAGAGAGGTGGGACTAGTACTAGAATATCAATATAAGCTACAAGAAACTGGGAGTTAAAATTATAAGAAAGTTACGTCAATATCCCACCAAAATAATATTTAATGATGTTTTTTAAGCTTCTGACAAAGATCATGGAGAAATAAATATTGACCTGAAAGCTTCATCCCTATTGGCTAGATTTCACAGAGTTAGAAAGTTCTATGAATACAGTCAGAGGATAAATGTACTCATTAATTACCCTGTTATGAACCTTGATAGGTACAATAATGCCTGGCCTGTGCCCACTGGTGCAATAGCAGCATGAACATCATGGAAGTAGTCAACTTCTTTGATAGGATTTAAGTCTCACTCTACAAGATGAAACCCACACCTGGAGTTTGTGATGTCAAGAACCTGTGACTACATAGGTCCTAGACCCTAGAGGGGAAACTTCTACTATTACTCTGCTACATACCACAACATTAACCTGACTTCACTTACTATACCAATAGACTAAGCTTTATCTGAGAAGCTTCTATTTGCTTTACATGTGATTAACAGAGACCCACAACTCATCCTTGATACAGAGAACAAAAGTCTGCAAAATGTTCATCTCTAAACAAGACATCTATATCATAGCCCCTCCTCCCAAGGCTTAGGGATCACTGTAGAGGAGGGGCAGAAAGGTATAAGAGCCAGAGATGGTAGGTGGCTACAAGGAAAATGTCTTCTGGACACAGCAAGGAAGCTGCAAATATGAATATACAACAGTTGTGACAGCATGCACAAGGTCTGTGCAAGCTCAAGCATGGAGAGGGAAAGTAGATTCAAAGTCTCACACCTATTAAGGACTTATTGACAACTGATAGCTGGTGGGGAAAGAAGAGTAGTGTTTTCTTCAGAGTATAGCCTCTGGTGAGTCAATCAAACTCTAGTGGAAGGCCACACATCCAAGAATATATGAGTAGCAAAAATGGAACTTGATGATTTTTTTAAAGAGGATCCAAAGTTGGGTTGGTAGTGAAGGGGGTGGGAGCTGGAAGGAGTTGGGTTGGTAGTGAAGGGAGTGGGAGCTGGAAGGAGTTGGGTTGGTAGTGAAGGGGGTGGGAGCTGGAAGGAGTTGGG